>NC_053025.1:462790477-462815356 GCF_003073215.2 Triticum urartu | reverse complement strand
ATCTCCCTTTGTCTTCCATACCACTTGTGGATCTTGTTTAGTGTTTTCTAGATATAGTGAAAGTGGTGATCCCACCTTGTGCATTTTGTATTCAAATGCAAATTCTCTCAATGCACTAGTCTTGGGGGAGCTATCCTATTTTCTATAAAACACTCGTCTTGCGATCCTTATCAAGTGTGTGTTGGTGGAAGGCAAGCCGTTTTCATTTTGGTACTTTGTGCCATCATGAAACTTTGTAGAGAGCTTGGTTTGTTTGGAACCATCCTCTCTTTTGGGAGTTTGATACCTTTTTTTTTGAGTGTATCAATGGATATCTCATTCCTTGATGTATCTTTTATGGATATCCTCCAAGTGATGTTTTATTCATTTGGTATCTTTTCTTCACTTGGTTTTTCTTTGTCATTTGGTATCGGTTCTTGAAAGTCTTGAGCATGCATATTAACTTCATGTAGTATCTTTGGCATGCTTTCTTTCTTCGACCCAATATATAGGGGAAACTCCACCAAGTCTCAAATTGGATGAGATGTGCATGAATTTCATTTCCTTTTCTATATGCACATATTTATGTGGAGTTTGTCCTATGTATTGTTGGTGTTTCTAGCTCTTTGGTCCCAATGAGTTTGGGTACCATTTTGTTTGTGTTGTTGTTCTAGGAACAATTGGAGATACATTGGATGCTTGGCTCACTCACAAGGAAGGTGTTGTCATCATGTGCTTATTGGAGTCGAGCTAGGATGATCAATGAACTACTATCTACCTTCAATTGGTATCTACTACATCCTTCCAATGTTAACTCGGTAACAAGTATCTTCATATTCTTCATGCACACATTTCTTGCATCAACCTTGTGTAGGTTGTATCATGGCATGTTATTCATTCTTTCTTGTGATACTTGTTTCCTTTCTCAAAGCATCCCAGAAATGATCTCTTGTTGCTAGTTGTGATGTCTTTGTTGTTCGTGTGTGGACTTCATTTATATACAATAAGACCATATCTAGCCATGTGATATGCTCCCAAGCAAATATCTTATTGGTATATGTATGACCTCCCTTTGGATATCTTGTTCCTCATGTTGTAACTATTTCGGGTGTACATCCTTCTTTGTAGATATATATCATCATGATTTCGTCTACCTAGAATCTTATACACTTGAGATAAGTTGCATATCTAGTTGATATCCTTTCTTTCACGTCCACCTTGTCTTTCTTATGTTATTTCTTTGGTGGCTCCATGAAAGCTTTTGCCTTGAGTGCGTGTCTTCTATCTTTGCATCTTGATGCACTCTTGTGTGGTGAAGATTATTTCCTCATGCTTATCTTTACGAGGCTTTTGCCATCTTAATTGGTATCCCTCGTCTTGATGAGGCTTTCATCTTCTATCTTCACGGTGGTTTGTCACAAGCATAGGTTCTTTATATGCTTATTAGTAAGCTTGTGAACCCATTTGCTAGTTGTGTGTGGGAATGATAGGCCTTGCACCGTGTGCCTCATTCTTTCAAGACTTTATTGATGCTTAATGCTCATCCGTACTTTAGTCTTCTCAAGTGTTTTGCCTTGACTCACACACATCATTTTGGTTGAGCCCTTTCTTAAGTTCCCTCTTTTACTTGTTTCTCAACCATGTGTTTGTTGCAAGTACTAGGTTTTGTTTCCTATATGCTCACTTACACTTGTTGTAAGTTTCTATTGATTTTGGGGGAGCTATGATCCTATTTTGTGCACTTTGTATCCAAATACAAAAATTATTGATGTGCACAAATCATGGGGAGCTTCTCTAGTTTCTTTAGCACAATCCTCTGCTCATATCATATTATCTTTATTCTTGTGGCACGTAGGATGTTTGGTCTAGTTGGTTCAATTGATATCCGTTGATTACTTGCTTCAATTGGTATCTTCAGATTGCTTGTGTCTCTCTTTGTTATGTCTTTGTGGCATATCTTCCTTTAGCAATCTTGGTGCCTTAATATAGTTGGTCTTCCTCCAAGTATTTGAAGGAAATATGCCCTAGAGGCAATAATAAAGTTATTGTATATTTCCTTATAATCATGATAAATGTTTATTATTCATGCTAGAATTGTATTAACCGGAAACATAATACATGTGTGAATACATAGACAAACAAAGTGTCACTAGTATGCCTCTACTAGACTAGATCGTTAATCAAAGATGGTTATGTTTCCTAACCATGAACAATGAGTTGTTATTTGATTAACGAGGTCACATCATTAGTCGAATGATCTGATTGACATGACCCATTCCATTAGCTTAGCACCCGATCGTTTAGTATGTTGCTATTGCTTTCTTCATGACTTATACATGTTCCTATGACTATGAGATTATGCAACTCCCGTTTACCGGAGGAACACTTTGGGTGCTACCAAACGTCACAACGTAACTGGGTGATTATAAAGGAGAATTACAGGTGTCTCCAAAGGTAGATGTTGGGTTGGCGTATTTCGAGATTAGGATTTGTCACTCCGATTGTCGGAGAGGTATCTCTGGGCCCTCTCGGTAATACACATCACATAATCCTTGCAAGCATTACAACTAATATGTTAGTTGTGAGATGATGTATTACGGAACGAGTAAATAGACTTGCCGGTAACGAGATTGAACTAGGTATTGGATACCGACGATCGAATCTCGGGCAAGTAACATACCGATGACAAAGGGAACAACGTATGTTGTTATGCGGTCTGACCAATAAAGATCTTCATAGAATATGTAGGAGCCAATATGGGCATCCAGGTCCCGCTATTGGTTATTGACTGAGACATGTCTCGGTCATGTCTACATTGTTCTCGAACCCGTAGGGTCCGCATGCTTAAGGTTACGATGACAGTTATATTATGAGTTTATGCATTTTGATGTACCGAAGGTTGTTCGGAGTCCCGGATGTGATCACGGACATGACGAGGAGTCTCGAAATGGTCGAGACATAAATATTGATATATTGGAAGCCTATGTTTGGACATCGGAAGTGTTCCGGGTGAAATCGGGATTTTACCGGAGTACCGGGAGGGTCACCGGAACCCCCCGGGAGCCATATGGGCCTTCATGGGCCTTAGTGGAAAAGAGAAAGGGGCAGCCCAAGGTGGTTGCGCCACTTCCCCCTCCCCTAGTCCTATTAGGACTAGGAGAAGGTGGCCGGCCCCCCTCTCTCCCTTCCCCTCCGAGGAATCCTAGTTGGACTAGGATTGGGGGGAGGAATCCTACTCCCGGAGGGAGTAGGACTCTCCTGCGCCTCCCCTCCTTGGCCGGCCAGCCCTCCCCCTTGGCTCCTTTATATACGGAGGCAGGGGGCACCTCTAGACACACAAGTTGATCCACGTGATCTATTCCTTAGCCGTGTGCGGTGCCCCCTGCCACCATATACCTCGATAATACTGTTGCGGAGTTTAGGCGAAGCCCTGCTGCTGTAGTTCATCAAGATCGTCACCACGCCGTCGTGCTGACGGAACTCTTCCCCGACACTTTGCTGGATCGGACTCCGGGGATCGTCATCGAGCTGAACGTGTGCTCGAACTCGGAGGTGCCGTAGTTTCGGTGCTTGATCGGTTGGATCGTGAAGACGTACAACTACTTCCTCTACGTTGTGTGATCGCTTCCGCAGTCGGTCTGCGTTGGTACGTAGACAACACTCTCCCCTCTCGTTGATATGCATCACATGATCTTGAGTGTGCGTAGGAAATTTTTTGAAATTACTACGAAACTCAACAGTGGCATCCGAGCCTAGGTTATTTATGTTGATGTTATATGCACGAGCAGAACACAAGTGAGTTGTGGACGATACAAGTCATACTGCCTACCAGCATGTCATACTTTGGTTCGGCGGTATTGTTGGACGAGACGACCCGGACCAACCTTACGCGTACGCTTACGCGAGACCGGTTCCCTCGACGTGCTTTGCACATAGATGGCTTGCGGGCGACTGCCTCTCCAACTTTAGTTGAACCAAGTATGACTACGCCCGGTCCTTGCGAAGGTTAAAACGGAGTCTATTTGACAAACTATCGTTGTGGTTTTGATGCGTAGGTGAGATTGGTTCTTGCTTAAAGCCCGTAGCAGCCACGTAAAACTTGCAACAACAAAGTAGAGGACGTCTAACTTGTTTTTGCAGGGCATGTTGTGATGTGATATGGTCAAGGCATGATGCTGAATTTTATTGTATGAGATGATCATGTTTTGTAACCGAGTTATCGGCAACTGGCAGGAGCCATATGGTTGTCGCTTTATTGTATGCAATGCAATCGCGATGTAATGCTTTACTTTATTACTAAACGGTAGTGATAGTCGTAGAAGCATAAGATTGGCGAGACGACAACGATGCTACGATGAAGATCAAGGTGTCGCGCCGGTGACGATGGTGATCATGACGGTGCTTCGGAGATGGAGATCACAGGCACAAGATGATGATGGCCATATCATATCACTTATATTGATTGCATGTGATGTTTATTTTTTATGCATCTTATCTTGCTTTGATTGACGGTAGCATTATAAGATGATCTCTCACTAAATTATCAAGAAGTGTTCTCCCTGAGTATGCACCGTTGCGAAAGTTCTTCGTGCTGAGACACCACGTGATGATCGGGTGTGATAGGCTCTACGTTCAAATACAACGGGTGCAAAACAGTTGCGCACGCGGAATACTCAGGTTATACTTGATGAGCCAAGCATATACAGATATGGCCTCGGAACATGGAGACCGAAAGGTCGAGCGTGAATCATATAGTAGATATGATCAACATAATGATGTTCACCGATGAAACTACTCCATCTCACATGATGATCGGACATGGTTTAGTTGATTTGGATCACGTGATCACTTAGAGGATTAGAGGGATGTCTATCTAAGTGGGAGTTCTTAAGTAATATGATTAATTGAACTTAAATTTATCATGAACTTAGTACCTGATAGTATCTTGCTTGTTTATGTTGATTGTAGATAGATGGCTCGTGCTGCTGTTCCGTTGAATTTTAATGCGTTCGTTGAGAAAGCAAAGTTGAAAGATGATGGTAGCAATTACACGGACTGGGTCCGTAACTTGAGGATTATCCTCATTGCTGCACAGAAGAATTACGTCCTGGAAGCACCGCTGGGTGCCAGTCCTGCTGCTGGAGAAACACCAGATGTTATGAACGTCTGGCAGAGCAAAGATGATGACTACTCGATAGTTCAGTGTGCCATGCTTTACGGCTTAGAATCGGTACTTCAACGACGTTTTGAATGTCATGGAGCATATGAGATGTTCCAGGAGTTGAAGTTAATATTTCAAGTAAATGCCCGAATTGAGAGATATGAAGTCTCCAATAAGTTCTATAGCTGCAAGATGGAGGAGAACAGTTCTGTCAGTGAGCATATACTCAAAATGTCTGGGTATAATAATCACTTGATTCAATTGGGAGTTAATCTTCCAGATGATTGCGTTATTGACAGAATTCTCCAATCACTGCCACCAAGCTACAAGAGCTTCATGATGAACTATAATATGCAAGGGATGAACAAGACTATTCCCGAGCTCTTCGCAATGATGAAAGCTGCGGAGGTAGAAATCAAAAAGGAGCATCAAGTGTTGATGGTTAACAAAACCACTAGTTTCAAGAAAAAGGGCAAAGGGAAGAAGAAGGGGAACTTCAAGAAGAACGGCAAACAAGTTGCTGCTCAGGAGAAGAAACCCAAGTCTAGACCTAAGCCTGAAACTGAGTGCTTCTACTGCAAGCAGACTGGTCACTGGAAGCGGAACTGCCCCAAGTATTTGGCGGATAAGAATGATGGCAAGGTGAACAAAGGTATATGTGATATACATGTTATTGATGTGTACCTTACTAATGCTCGCAGTAGCACCTGGGTATTTGATACTGGTTCTGTTGCTAATATTTGCAACTCGAAACAGGGGCTACGGATTAAGCGAAGATTGGCTAAGGACGAGGTGACGATGCGCGTGGGAAACGGTTCCAAAGTCGATGTGATCGCGGTCGGCACGCTACCTCTACATCTACCTTCGGGATTAATATTAGACCTAAATAATTGTTATTTGGTGCCAGCGTTAAGCATGAACATTATATCTGGATCTTGTTTGATGCGAGACGGTTATTCATTTAAATCAGAGAATAATGGTTGTTCTATTTATATGAGTAATATCTTTTATGGTCATGCACCCTTGAAGAGTGGTCTATTCTTGTTGAATCTCGATAGTAGTAATACACATATTCATAATGTTGAAGCCAAAAGATGCAGAGTTGATAATGAAAGTGCAACTTATTTGTGGCACTGTCGTTTAGGTCATATCGGTGTAAAGCGCATGAAGAAACTCCATACTGATGGACTTTTGGAACCACTTGATTATGAATCACTTGGTACTTGCGAACCGTGCCTCATGGGCAAGATGACTAAAACGACCGTTCTCCGGTACTATGGAGAGAGCAACAGATTTGTTGGAAATCATACATACAGATGTATGTGGTCCGATGAATATTGAGGCTCGTGGCGGATATCGTTATTTTCTCACCTTCACAGATGATTTAAGCAGATATGGGTATATCTACTTAATGAAACATAAGTCTGAAACATTTGAAAAGTTCAAAGAATTTCAGAGTGAAGTTGAAAATCATCGTAACAAGAAAATAAAGTTTCTACGATCTGATCGTGGAGGAGAATATTTGAGTTACGAGTTTGGTGTACATTTGAAAAACTGTGGAATAGTTTCGCAACTCACGCCACCCGGAACACCACAGCGTAATGGTGTGTCCGAACGTCGTAATCGTACTTTACTAGATATGGTGCGATCTATGATGTCTCTTACTGATTTACCGCTATCATTTTGGGGATTATGCTCTAGAGACGGCCGCATTCACGTTAAATAGGGCACCATCAAAATCCGTTGAGACGACGCCTTATGAACTGTGGTTTGGCAAGAAACCAAAGTTGTCGTTTCTTAAAGTTTGGGGCTACGATGCTTATGTGAAAAAGCCTTCAACCTGATAAGCTCGAACCCAAATCAGAGAAATGTGTCTTCATAGGATATCCAAAGGAAACTATTGGATACACCTTCTATCACAGATCCGAAGGCAAGACTTTTGTTGCTAAATTCGGAAACTTTCTAGAGAAGGAGTTTCTCTCGAAAGAAGTGAGTGGGAGGAAAGTAGAACTTGACGAGGTAACTGTACCTGCTCCCTTATTGGAAAGTAGTACATCACAGAAAACCGTTATTTCTGCAACACCTACACCAGTAAGTGAGGAAGCTAATGATGATACATGAAATCATGAAACTTCAGATCAAGATACTACTGAACCTCAGAGTAGATCAACCAGAGTAAGATCCGCGCCAGAGTGGTACGGTAATCCTGTTCTGGAAGTCATGCTACTAGATCATGATGAACCTATGAACTATGAAGAAGCGATGGTGAGCCCAGATTCGCAAAGTTGGCTTGAAGCCATGAAATCTGAGATGGGATCCATGTATGAGAACAAAGTATGGACTTTGGTTGACTTGCCCAATTGATCGGCAAGCAATTCGAGAATAAATGGATCTTCAAGAAGAAGACTGATGCTGACGAATATTACTGTCTACAAAGCTTGACTTGTCGCAAAAGGTTTTCGACAAGTTCAAGGGATTGACTACGATGAGACCTTCTCACCCGTAGCGATTAAGTCTGTCCGAATCATGTTAGCAATTGCCTGCATTTATGATTATGAAATTTGGCAGATGGATGTCAAAACTGCATTCCTGAATGGATTTCTGGAAGAAGAGTTGTATATGATGCAACCAGAAGGTTTTGTCGATCCAAAGGAGCTAACAAAGTGTGCAAGCTCCAGCGATCCATTTATGGACTGGTGCAAGCTCTCGGAGTTGGAATAAATGTTTGATAGTGTGATCAAAGCATTTGTTTTATACAGACTTTTGGAGAAGCCTGTATTTACAAGAAAGTGAGTGGGAGCTCTGTAGCATTTCTGATATTATATGTGGATGACATATTTCTGATTATGGAAATGATATAGAATTTCTGGAAGCATAAAAGGGATACTGAATAAGAGTTTTTCAATGAAAGACCTCGGTGAAGCTGCTTAATATTGGCATTAATATCTATAGAGATAGATCAAGAGCTTAATTGGACATTCACAAAGCACATACCTTGACAAAGTTTTGAAGAAGTTCAAAATGGATCAGAAGTTGAAAGATTCTTGCCTTGTTACAAGGTGTGAAGTTGAGTAAGACTCAATGCCCGATCACTCAGAAGATAGATGAAAGATGTTCCCTATGCTTCAGCCATAGGCTCTATCATGTATGCAATGTTGTTACCAGACCTGATGTGTGCTTGCTATAAGTCTAGCAGGGAGGTACCAAAGTAATCCAGGAGTGGATCACTGACAGCGGTCAAGAACATCCTGAAATACCTGAAAAGGACTAAGGATATGTTTCTCATATATGGAGGTGACAAAGAGCTCATCGTAAATGGTTACGTTGATGCAAGCTTTGACACTGATCCGGACGATTCTAAATCGCAAACCGGATACGTGTTTCATTATACGGTGGAGCTGTCAGTTGGTGCAGTTCTAAACAAAGCGTCGTGGCGGATCTACATGTGAAGCGGAGTACATAGTTGCTTCAGAAGCAGCAAACGAAGGAGTCTGGATGAAGGAGTTCATATCCGATCTAGGTGTCAAATCTAGTGCATCGAGTCCAATGAAAATCTTTTGTGACAATACTAGTGCAATTGCCTTGGCAAAGGAATCCATATTTCATAAGAAAACCAAGCACATAAAGAGACGCTTCAATTCCATCCAGGATCTAGTCCATGTGGGAGACATAGAGATTTGCAAGATACATACAGATCTGAATGTAGCAGAGCCATTGACTAAGCCTCTTCCACGAGCAAAACATGATCAGCACCAAGGCTCCATGGGTGTTAGAATCATTACTGAGTAATCTAGATTATTGACTCTACTGCAAGTGGGAGACTGAAGGAAATATTCCCTAGAGGCAATAATAAAGTTATTATTTATTTCCTTATATCATGATAAATGTTTATTATTCATGCTAGAATTGTATTAACCGGAAACATAATACATGTGTGAATACATAGACAAACAAAGTGTCACTAGTATGCCTCTACTTGACTAGCTCGTTAATCAAGATGGTTATGTTTCCTAACCATGAACATGAGTTTTATTTGATTAACGGGATCACATTCATTAGGAGAATGATGTGATTGACATGACCCATTCCATTAGCTTAGCACCCGATCGTTTAGTATGTTGCTATTACTTTCTTCATGACTTATACATGTTCCTATGACTATGAGATTATGCAACTCCCGTTTGCCGGAGGAACACTTTGTGTGCTACCAAACGTCACAACGTAACTGGGTGATTATAAAGAAGCTCTACAGGTGTCTCCAAAGGTACATGTTGGGTTGGCGTATTTCGAGATTAGGATTTGTCACTCCGATTGTCGGAGAGGTATCTCTGGGCCCTCTCGGTAATGCACATCACTTAAGCCTTGCAAGCATTCAAACTATATGTTAGTTGGGATGATGTATTACAGAAACGAGTAAAGAGACTTGCCGGTAACGAGATTGAACTAGGTATTGGAGATACCGACGATCGAATCTCGGGCAAGTAACATACCGATGACAAAGGGAACAACGTATGTTGTTATGCGGTCTGACCGATAAAGATCTTCGTAGAATATGTAGGAGCCAATATGGCATCCAGGTCCCGCTATTGGTTATTGACCGGAGACGTGTCTCGGTCATGTCTACATTGTTTCTCGAACCCCGTAAGGGTCGCACGCCTTAAGGTTACGATGACAGTTATATTATGAGTTTATGCATTTTGATGTACCCGAAGTTTGTTCGGAGTCCCGGATGTGATCCACGGACCATGATCGAGGAGTCTCGAAATGGTCAAGACATAAATTGATATATTGGAAGCCTATGTTTGGATATCGGAAGTCTTCTAGGTGAAATCGGGATTTTACTGGAGTACCGGGAGGTTAACGGAACCCCCCGGGAGCTAAATGGGCCATGATGGGCCTTAGTGGAAAAGAGAAGAGGCAGCCCTACATGGGCCGCGCGCCCCTCCCCTCCCTTGGTCCGAATAGGACAAGGAGAGGAGGGCCGGCCCCTCTCTCTCTTTTCCGCCCTCCGTGAATCCTATTCCAACTAGGATTGGGGGGGGATCCTACTCCCAGAGGGAGTAGGACTCTCCTGGCGCGCCCTCCTTGGCCGGCCGCCCCCCCCCCCCCCTCTAGTCCTTTATATACTGAGGCAGAGGCACCCTTGAGACACACAAGTTGATCCACGTGATCTTATTCTTAGCCGTGTGCGGCGCCCCCTGCCACCATAGTCCTTGATAATATTGTAGCGGAGTTTAGGCGAAGCCCTGCTGCAGTAGTACATCAAGATCGTCTACCGAAGTTTGTTCGGAGTCCCGGATGTGATCACGGACATGACGAGGAGTCTCGAAATGGTCAATACATAAAGATTGATATATTGGAAGCCTATGTTTGGATACCGGAAGTGTTCTGGGTGAAATCGGGATTTTACTGGAGTACCGGGAGGTTACTGGAACCCCCCGGGAGCTAAATGGGCCATGATGGGCCTTAGTGGAAAAGAGAAGAGGCAGCCCTACATGGGCCGCGCGCCCCTCCCCTCCCTTGGTCCGAATAGGACAAGGAGAGGAGGGCCGGCCCCTCTCTCTCTTTTCCGCCCTCCGTGAATCCTATTCCAACTAGGATTGGGGGGGGATCCTACTCCCAGAGGGAGTAGGACTCTCCTGGCGCGCCCTCCTTGGCCGGCCGCCTCCCCCCCCCCCTCTAGTCCTTTATATACTGAGGCAGAGGCACCCTTGAGACACACAAGTTGATCCACGTGATCTTATTCTTAGCCGTGTGCGGCGCCCCCTGCCACCATAGTCCTTGATAATATTGTAGCGGAGTTTAGGCGAAGCCCTGCTGCAGTAGTACATCAAGATCGTCACCACGCCATCGTGCTGACGGAACTCTTCCCCGACACTTTGCTGGATCGGAGTCCGGGGATCGTCATCGAGCTAAACGTGTGCTAGAACTCGGAGGTGCCGTAAGTTTCGGTGCTTGATCGGTTCGGGCCGTGAAGACGTACGACTACATCAACCAAACGCTTCCGTTGTCGATCTACGAGGTACGTAGATCATACTCCCCCCTCGTTGCTATGCATCACCATGATCTTGCGTGTGCGTAGGAATTTTTTTGAAATTACTACGAAACCCGACAAAGCCCCCAAATGACCTTGAGAGGTTTTTAACGACCCTGATTCGAATATGATCCAAGTCGGACCCAAAAGGGGTTAAGCTATTATTCGGATATGATCAAGAAGCCCCCAAGTGAGTTTGGCCTTGAGCCGATCAAGAGGGTTACGACAGCTATGTTCTCTTTGGTTCGAATATGACCTATGTTTGAACAGGAAGCCCCCAAGTGACCATGAGATTGCAGCTAGATTCAGATACGATCATAAGCTGGACCAAAAAGGTTAAACTTGATTCAAATATGATCAGCTCCTTAATAGTCATTTGAAAAATAAGAAATAACAAAGATGCATAATCTTTGAAAAGAAAAGAGACCGATGGTCTTACTTTATTGCTTAACATGGTATATACAATGTTAAAGTATGTACATGATGAGAGCCGGCGGCTCAGGTGTAGTATGGCCGAAGTTGAGCAATATTCCACGGCCAGCGGGTCTCTTCCTCCGACTTACATGAGTCTTGGTGCTCTTGAACATCAATGAGGTAATATGACTCATTGTTTAAATTCTTACTGACCACAAAGGGTCCTTCCCAAGGTGGGGATAACTTGTGTGCATCTGACAGATCCTGAATGAGCCGAAGCACCAAGTCGCCTTCTTGAAAAGTCCTAGACTTAACCCGGCGGCTGTGATAACGGCGCAGGTCCTGTTGATAAATTGCTGACCGGGATGCTGCTAAGTCTCTTTCTTCATCCAAAAAGTCAAGTGCATCCTATCTGGCTTGTTCATTATTGGCTTCAACATAAGCTGCCACACGGGGTGAGTCATGACGGATGTCACTAGGCAACACTGCTTCTGCTCCATAAACCATGAAGAAAGGTGTGTAACCTGTAGACCTGTTGGGTGTGGTGTTGATACTCCACAACACCGAGGGTAATTCCTCTACCCAACAACTCGGCGTTCGCTGTAAAGGAACCATAAGCCGGGGTTTGAGCCCTTTCAAAATTTCCTGATTGGCTCTCTCAGCTTGACCATTGGATTGAGGATAAGCTATAGAAGAAACATCAAGCCGGATGTTCTCTCGTTGACAAAACTCCTCCATAGCCCCTTGGGACAGATTAGTGCCATTGTCAGTGATAATACTGTGTGGAAAACCAAAACGGAAGATCATCTTTTTCATGAACTGAACCGCAGTGGCCGCATCACACTTACTCACAGGCTTCGCCTCAACCCACTTGGTGAATTTATCAACTGCCACGAGGAGATGTGTCTTTTTATCCTTAGACCTTTTGAAAGGTCCCACCATATCAAGCCGCCGGACCGCAAACGGCCAAGTGATTGGAATCATCCGGAGCTCTTGAGCCAGCACATGCACTCGTCGTGCAAACTTTTGACATCATCACATCTACTGACCAGATCTTCTGCATCAGCGTGAGCCATCAACCAGTAAAAACCGTGACGAAACGCCTTGGCCACCAAAGATTTTGACCCGGCATGATGACCACAATCGCCTTCATGGATCTCACGAAGGATTTCTTGACCTTCTTCAGGGGAAACACACCACTGAAACACTCCAGAAATACTTCGATGATATAACTCTCCATCTGAGATCGTCATTGACTTAGACCGCCGGGTTATCTGTCGAGCCAGGGTCTCATCCGCTGGCAACTCTCCCCGGGTCATGTAAGCCAAGAACGGTACTGTCCAATCTGGGATGACATGAAGAGCCGCCACCAACTGTGCTCCGGGTCAGGAACAGCTAAATCTTCTTCTGTGGGCAACTTGACAGAGGGGTTATGCAAAATATCCAAAAAGGTGTTAGGTGGCACCGGCTTGCGCTGAGACCCCAACCGGCTTAAGGCATCAGCCGTTCGTTCTTTCGACGGTCAATGTGCTCCACCTGATAACCTTTAAAATGCCCTGCAACAGCATCAACCTCCCGGCGATAAGCCGCCATGAGAGGGTCCTTGGAATCCCACTTGCCAGATACCTGTTGACCTACTAGATCTGAGTCGCCAAGACATCTGACCCGGCTCAAACTCATCTCTTTCGCCACTCGAAGACCATGGAGCAAGGCTTCATACTTTGCTGTGTTGTTGGTGCAAGGAAACATCAACCGTAACACATAACAAAATTTGTCACCTCATGGAGAAGTTAACACAACTCCAGCCCCCGAGCCTTCCAACTGTCTGGACCCATCAAAATGAATAGTCCAATACGTGTTGTCTGGTTTCTCTTTTGGCATCTGCATCTCTGTCCAGTCATTGATGAAGTCAACCAGTGCTTGAGATTTGATCGCAGTACGCGGCACATACTTCAACCCATGAGACCCAAGCTCAATTGCCCACTTGGCGACTCGCCCAATGGCTTCTCTGTTTTGAATGATGTCTCCCAAAGGAGCAGAGCTGACCACAGTGATCGGGTGACCCTGGAAATAATGTTTAAGCTTCCGGCTTGCCATGAACACCCCATATACGAGTTTCTGCCAATGCGGATATCGTTGCTTGGATTCAATCAACACCTCACTGACGTAGTAAACCGTCCGTTGAACCGGATGTTCCTTGCCAGCCTCCTTGCGCTCCACCACAATAGCCACACTAGCAGCCCGTGAGTTGGCGGCCACATATAATAACAGCGGCTGTTTCTCAACTGGAGCAGCAAGAACTGGCGGCTCAGGCAAGCTGTGCCTTCAGATCCTCAAAAGCAGTATTTGCAGCATCACTCCAAATAAAAGCATCTGTTTTCTTCATCATCTAATACAAAGGCATTGCCTTCTCCCCTAACGGCTTATGAACCGGCTAAGGCAGCAACACGACCCGCCAGCCGCTGAACGTCACTGATGCACGTTGGTTTGGCTAAGGACGTAATTGCTTTGATTTTCTCCGGGTTAGCTTCAATACCTCGGTTGGACACCAAAAAACGCCAAGAGCTTGCCAGCTGGGACTCCAAAAACACACTTGGCCGGGTTAAGCATCATTTTGTAGATCGGAGATTATCGAAATCTCTTTCAGATCTGTGACCAAGGTTTCCTCCTTCCTGGATTTTACCACTATATCATCCACGTAAGCATGAACATTGTGCCCAATTTGATCGTGAAGACAATTTTGCACACATCGTTGGTAAGTCGCCTGGGCACTATTAAGCCCAAAAGGCATAGACACATAGCAAAAAGCTCCAAAAGGAGTGATAAAAGATGTCTTCTCCTGATCCTTGACCGCCATCTTAATCTGATGATAACCGAAATAAGCATCCAAGAAACTCAAATGTGCGCAACCCACTGTAGCATCAATGATCTGATCAATACGGGGGAGAGCAAAAGGATCAGCTGGACAAGCTTTGTTCAGATCGGTGTAATCTACACACATACGCCAGGTGCCATTCTTTTTTAGCACGAGCACCGGGTTAGCTAACCACTCCGGGTGAAAGACTCTACAATGAACCCGGCCGCCAAGAGCCGGGCCACCACTTCTCCAATGGCCTTGCGCCTTTCTTCATTGAACCGTCGGAGAAATTCCTAACGGTTTGAACTCTGGATCAATATTAAGAGTGTGCTCAGCGAGTTCCCTCGGGACACCCGGCATGTTTGAAGGTTTCCATGCAAAGATGTCCCGGTTCTCACGGATGAACTCGATGAGCGTGCTTTCCTATTTCGGATCCAAGTTTGCACTGATAATGAACTGCTTGGATGAGTCGCCAGGCACAAAGTCAACCATCTTGGTGTCCTCAGCTGATTTGAATTTCAACACTGGCTCATGCTTGATGACCCACAAGTATAGGGGATCTATCGTAGTCCTTTCGATAAGTAAGAGTGTCAAACCCAACGAGGAGCAGAAGGAAATGATAAGGGGTTTTCAGCAAGGTATTCTCTGCAAGTACTGAAATAAGTGGTAACATATAGTTTTATGACGGGATAAATTGTAACGAGCAACAAGTAACAATAGTAATTAAAGTGCAGCAAGGTGGCCCAATCCTTTTGTATCAAAGGACAAGCCGGAACAAACTCTTATAATAGGAAAAGCACTCCCGAGGACACATGGGAATATCGTCAACCTAGTTTTCATCACGTTCATATGATTCGCGTTTGATACTTTGATAATTTGATATGTGGGTGGACCGTGCTTGGGTGTTGTTCTTACTTGAACAAGCATCCCACTTATGATTAACCTCTATTGCAAGCATCCGCAACTACAACAAAAGTATTAAGGTAAACCTAACCATAGCATGAAACAAATGGATCCAAATCAGCCCCTTACGAAGCAACGCATAAACTAGGGTTTAAGCTTCTGTCACTCTAGCAACCCATCATCTACTTATTACTTCCAAATGCCTTCCTCTAGGCCCAAATAATGGTGAAGTGTTATGTAGTCGACGTTCACATAACACCACTAGAGGCTAGACAACATACATCTTATCAAAATATCAAACGAATACCAAATTCACATGACTACTAATAGCAAGACTTCTCCCTTGTCCTCAGGAACAAACGTAATTACTCACAAAGCATATTCATGTTCATAATCAGAGGGGTAATAATATGCATATAGGATCTGAACATATGATCTTCCACCAAATAAACCGACTAGCATCAACTACAAGGAGTAATCAACACTACTAGCAACCTACTAGCACCAATCCCGGACTTTGAGACAAGAATTGGATACAAGAGATGAACTAGGGTTTGGAGATGAGATGGTGCTGGTGAACATGTTGATGGAGATTGCCCTCTCCCGATGAGAGGAGCGTTGGTGGAAATGATGGTGATGATTTCCCCCTCCCTGAGGGAAGTATCCCTGGCAGAACAGCTCTGCCGGAGCTCTAGATTGGACCCGCCAAGGTTCCGCCTCGTGGCGGCGGAGTCTCGTCCGGAAAAGTTCCTTCCTATTTTTTTCTCATCGAAAGACTTCATATAGGAGAAGATGGGCGTCGGAGAGCCACCAGGGGGCCCACGAGGTAGGGGGGCGCGCCCTAGGGGGGGCGCCCCCAACCCTCGTGAGCGGGGTGTGGGCCCCCTGGCCTTCATCTTTGGCGAGGATTTTTCTTTATTTGTTTTAAGATTCTCCATGGAGTTTCAGGACTTTTGGAGTTGTGCAGAATAGGTCTCTAATATTTGCTCCTTTTCCAGCCCAGAATTCCAGCTGCCGGCATTCTCCCTCTTTATGTAAACCTTGTAAAATAAGAGAGAATATCCATAAGTATTGTCACATAAAGTGAAATAACAGCCCATAATGCAATAAATATCGATATAAAGGCATGATGCAAAATGGACGTATCAACTCCCCCAAGCTTAGACCTCGCTTGTCCTCAAGCGAAAAGCCGATAACAATAAATATGTCCTCATGTTTAGAGGTAGAGGCGTCGATAAAAATAAAATACCGACATGAAGGCATGACGATTATTCTCATAGCAGCAACATATATAGGTTTTGTCATATGATTACCTATGTTCAAGTGATGATCTATTCACAATGCAAAAGTATAAATCATAAGCCTTATTGGGCTCCGACAAACTATAATCTCAGTCATTGAAGCAATTGCAATTTACCATAACATCGGAAAGAGTCTATGTCAGAGCTAAAAAGCAAGTCCACATACTCAACTATCATTTAGTCCTCCATAATTGCTAACACTCACGCAATACTTGTGGTTACGGAGTTTTAATCGGACACAGAGAAAGATAGGGGCTTATAGTTTTGCCCCACAACCTTTTACCTCAAGGGTAATGTCAACAATAATGGTTCATGCTCCCCTTCATCCAATTAGATATATATATATCATGTTCTTCCCAACATGCTGAGCTTGCCAAAGGATAAAATGAAAAAGAAAAGGTGAAGATCACCATGACTCTTGCATAAGGTAGAAGATAATAATAAAGGATAGCCCCTTCGCAGAGGGAAGCAGAGGTTGTCATGCGCTTTCATGGTTGGATGCATAAAATCTCAATGCGAAAGAACATCACTTTATATTGCCCCTTGTGATATGAACCTTTATTATGCAGTTCGTCTCTTTTATTACTTCCACATCACAAGATTGTATAAAGCTTATTTCTCCCACACCAATCAATCATACATATTTAGAGCAATTTTTATTGCTTTGCACCGATGACAACTTACTTGAAGGATCTTACTCAATCCATAGGTAGATATGGTGGACTCTCATGGCAAAACTGGTTTAAGGGTGTTTGGAAGCACAAGTAGTATTTCTACTTGGTGCTGAGAATTTGGCTAGCATGAGGGGGAAAGGCAAGCTCAACAAGTTAGAGGATCCATGACAACATACTTTATCTCAGATATAAGAAAGACATAACTCATTACATTGTCTTCCTTGTCCAACATCAACTCTTTAGCATGTCATATTTTAATGAGTGCTCCCAATCATAAAAGATGTCAATGATAATATATCTATATGTGAAACCTCTCTTTCCTTATTACTTCCTATTAATTGCAACAATGACCAAAGCTATGTCTGCCAACTCCCAACAACTTTTAATCATCATACTCTTTCTATGTGAAGTCATTACTCTCAATAAGGTCAATATGAACTTTTTGTTTCTTTTTATTCTTTTTCTCTTTTCTTTTATTCACCCAAGATCATGGCAAAATAATCAAGCCCTTGACTCAACACTAATATTTATTATATATAGCTCACGGACTCGATTACATAGAGAGATCACAAAGCAAAACTCAAATCATGCCATAAACTTTATTCTACTAGATCAAGATACTACTAATAGGATCGAACTAAGAAAAATGGTAAAGATAGGAGTTGTGATTGTGATACGGTACCGGGGCACCTCCCCCAAGCTTGGCAGTTGCCAAGGGGAGTGCCCATACCCATGTGATTATATCTCCTTGGTTGGTGAAGAAGGTGGAGGTAATGGATAATCGCACATCGAGCGTAAGAGGTCCTCTAGCTTGCGAATAATGCCCTTGAGTGCGACAATATGCTCCTTCAACAAAATATTTTCTTGTGTGAGATACTTGTTTTGTATACGAGCTAACTCAATCATCTTGAAAGCTTCGATCTCAGTTGGGGTAAGAAGGTTATGATCAATTTGAAGGATTTCTTTTGCTACTGGAGCTTGATCCTCCGTGGCCTTCTTGATCCTTTCATCCTTGTTAACCCTTGTGGGTTCTTCCCTCTTCAGATCTATCTTCATTAGCCAAGCATCGTTGTCACCATTGTTGGAGGAGGGAGACGACATGATGCCTAGCCTGGAAAACCCTGACAGAAAACAGCTCGAAACAAGAACAGAGGAGGTTTGCGTGATACGGGAGTCAAAACCTTCAGGAGAATATATAATGAATTTTTACTGACCAAAACACGTATCGTGCAATAAAACGGAGTCCGGAAGGCACACGAGGTGCTCACGAGGTAGGGGGCGCGCCCACCACCCTCGTGGGGCCCTCGTGTCCTTCCCGGACTGCTACTTATTTTTCTATTTTTCTAAATATTCCAAAACAGAGAAATATTGCCTTAAAATTGTTTTGGAGTCGGTTTACTTACCGTACCACATACCTATTCTTTTTCGGAGTCTGAAACGTTCCGGAAAGTGTCTCTTATGTATTCCTCCGGGGTTACGGTTTCAATAATATTGGTTTCAACATTTATGGGATTACCTGAGATATAATGTTTGATTCTTTGACCGTTTACCACTTTCAGATTTGTGCCCTCAAAGTTGTTGATCTTTACAGCACCGGAACGATAGACCTCTTCGATAACATAGGGGCCTTCCCATTTAGAGAGAAGTTTTCCTGCAAAAAATCTTAAACGAGAGTTGTATAGCAATACATAATCACCTACATTAAACTCACACTTTTGTATCCTTTTATCATGCCATCTTTTAACTTTTTTCTTTAAACAACTTGGCATTTTCATAAGCTTGGGTTCTCCATTCATCAAGTGAGCTAATATCAATAACCTCTTTTCACCAGAAGTTAAAATCATAGTTGAGCTCTTTAATAGCCCAATATGCCTATGTTCTAGTTCGAGAGGTAAGTGACATGCTTTTCCATAGACCATTTTATACGGAGACATACCCATAGGATTTTTATATGCAGTTCTATAAGCCCATAATGCATCATCAAGTTTCTTGGACCAATTCTTTCTAGACCTATTAACAGTCTTTTGCAAAATTAATTTCAGCTCTCTATTGCTCAACTCTACTTGACCACTAGACTGTGGGTGATAAGGAGATGCAATTCTATGATTAACATCATATTTAGGAAGCATTTTACGGAAAGCACCATGAATAAAGTGTGAACCACCATCAGTCATTAAATATCTAGGGACTCCAAACCTCGGAAAAATAACTTCCTTAAGCATTTTAATAGAAGTGTTGTGATCAGCACTACTAGTTGGAATAGCTTCTACCCACTTAGTAACGTAATCAACAGCAACTAGAATATGTGTGTATCCATTAGAGGCAGGAAAAGGTCCCATATAGTCAAAGCCCCAAACATGAAACGGTTCAATAACAAGTGAATAATTCATAGGCATTTCTTGACCTCTACTAATATTACCAATTATTTGACATTCATCACAAGACAAGACATACTTACGGGCATCCTCGAAGAGAGTAGGCCAATAAAAACTAGATTGCAATACCTTATGTGCAGTTCTATCTCCAGCGTGGTGTCCTCCATAAGACTCGGAATGACACTTGCGTAGGATCTGTTCCTGTTCATGCTCAGGTAAACAACGTCTAATAACACCATCTACTCCTTCTTTGTAAAGATGTGGGTCATCCCAAAAGTAATGTCTTAAATCATAGAAAAACTATTTCTTTTGTTGGTATGTGAAGCTAGGTGGTATAAATTTAGCAACAATATAATTGGCATAATCAGCATACCATGGAGTACTACAAGAAGTACTTATAACCTTTAATTGTTCATCAGGAAAGCTATCATTAATAGGTAGTGGGTAATCAAGAATATTCTCTAACCTAGACAAGTTGTGTGCAATGGGGTTCTCAGCTCCCTTTCTATCAACAATATGCAAATCAAATTCTTGTAGCAAGAAAACCCATCTAATAAGTCTAGGTTTAGCATCTTTCTTTTCCATAAGGTATTTAATAGCAGCATGATCAGTTCAAATAGTTACTTTAGAATCTACAATATAAGATCTGAACTTATCACAAGCAAATACAACTACTAAAAGCTCTTTTTCAAGTAGTAGCATAATTTCTTTTGAAGCATTGTCTAGAGTCTTACTAGCATAATGAATAACATTTAATTTCTTATCAACTCTTTTCCTTAGCACGCACCTACAGCATAATCACTAGCATCCACACATAATTTCAAAGGGTAGGTTCCAATCAGGTTGGCTGCAACAGGTGCAGGGACTATGCTTTCTTAAGTATTTCAAATGCTTCTACACAATCATCATCAAAGACAAATGGTATATCTTTTTGCAATAAATTAGTCAGAGGCCGAGAAATTTTTGAGAAGTCTTTGATGAACCTCCTGTAAAATCCGGCATGACCAAGGAAACTTCTTATACCTTTGATGTCCTTGGGACATGGCATCTTTTCAATAGCATCAACCTTGGCTTTATCAACTTCAATACCTCTTTCAGAAACTTTGTGCCCCAAGACAATACCTTCATTAACCATAAAGTGGCACTTTTCCCAATTCAAGACAAGATTAGTTTCTTCACATCTCTGCAAAACTCGATCAAGATTGCTCAAGCAATCATCAAAAGAGGAACCATAGACGGAAAAGTCGTCCATGAAAACCTCACAAATCTTTTCACAAAAGTCAGAGAATATAGCCATCATGCATCTTTGAAAGGTAGCAGGTGCATTACATAAACCAAAAGGCATACGTCTATAAGCAAAAGTGCCAAAAGGGCATGTAAAAGTAGTCTTTGATTGATCTCTAGCCGACACAGGTATTTGAGAGAAACCAGAATAACCATCTAGAAAGGAATAGTGTGTATGTTTGCATAATCTTTCTAGCATTTGATCAATAAAAGGTAAGGGGTAATGATCTTTCTTAGTAGCTTTATTTAATTTGCGGAAATCAATTGCCATCCTATAACCTGTGATAATTCTTTGTGGAATCAATTCATCTTTATCATTAGAAACAACAGTAATACCTCCCTTCTTAGGGACACAATGGACAGGACTTACCCACTCACTATTAGCAACGAGATAGATAATACCTGCCTCCAGAAGCTTTAGTATTTCTTTTCTTACCACTTCTTTCATTTTAGGATTCAGACGTCGTTGAGGATCACGAACTGGTTTGGCATCTGCTTCCAAATTTATTTTATGTTGACATAGAGTGGGACTAATGCCCTAAAGATCATCAAGAGTATATCCAATAGCAGCATGATGCTTCTTCAAAGTTTTCAATAATCTTTCTTCTTCATGCTCTGAAAGGTTAGCACTAATAATAACAGGATATATCTTCTTTTCATCAAGATAAGCATATTTAAGATTATCAGGCAAAGGTTTAAGCTCAAACACGGGATCACCCTTGGGTGGAGGAGGATCCCCTAAAATTTCAACAGGCAAATTATGTTGCAGAATAGGTTCCTGTTTAAAGAATACTTCATCTATTTCTCTTCTTTCATTCATGAACATATCATTTTCATGGTCTAGCAAATAGTGTTCTAAAGGATCACTAGGAGGTACAGCAATAGAAGCAAGACCAATAATTTCATCCTTACTAGGTAATTCTTCCTCACGATGTTGTTTACTAAATTTAGAGAAATTAAAATCATGAACCATATCATCCAAGCCAACAGTAACAACATTCTTTGTGCAATCTATGGTAGCATCAATATTTAAGAAGGGTCTACCAAATATAATGGGACAAAAGCTATCTTGGGCAGAGAAGTAAGAACAAGAAAATCAGCAGGATATTTAGTTTTCCCACACAATACTTCAACATCTCTGAACAATTCCCAATTGGTGAAATAGTATCTCTATTGGCAAGTTTAATTGTGACATCAATATCCTTCTAACTCAGCAGGTGCAATTTCATTCTTAATTTCTTCGTATAAAGTATGCGGTATAACACTAGCACTGCACCCATATCACATAAGCCATGATAACAATGATCTCCTATTTTAACAGAAATAACAGGCACGCCTACCTTAGGTCTATGTTTATCTTTATCACAAGGTTAGCAATTCTAGCAGTTTCACCTTAGAACTGAATAACATGCCCATCAATATTATCGGACAAGAGATCTTTAACAATAGCAATATTAGGTTCTACTTTAACTTGCTCAGGAGGTATAAGTTCTAATATTGCTTTTACGAACAACAGTTGAAGCTTTAGCACAATCCTTTATTCTAACAGGGAAAGGTGGTTTCTCAATATAAGAAGTAGGAACAATAGGATCTCTATAAGTGACAGTATTTTCTTCAACTTTAATAGGTGCAGCTACTTTTACTTCTATGGGAGGATGATATTTAAACCACTTCTCCTTAGGGAGATCAACATAAGTAGAAAAAGATTCACAGAAAGAAGCTACTATCTCAGAGTCAAGTCCATATTTAGTGCTAAACTTACGGAAAATATCGGTATCCATAAAAGATTTAACACAATCAAACTTAGGTGTCATAACTGACTCCTTACCATTGTCGAGGTCCCAATCTTCAGAGTTGCGTTTAATTCTATCCAATAAATCCCATTTGAATCCAATAGTCTTCATCATAAAAGAGCCAGCACAAGAAGTATCAAGCATGGTGCGATTGTTATCAGAAAGCCGAGCATAAAAACTTTGCATAATTATTTCTCTCGAGAGCTCATGATTGGGGCATGAATATAACATTGATTTAAGCCTCCCCCAAGCTTGAGCGATGCTTTCTCCTTCGCGAGGCCAGAAATTATATATATAATTGCGAACACGATGAACAAGATGCATAGGGTAATACTTTTGATGAAATTCCAACTTCAATCTTTTATAGTCCCATGATCTCATATCATCACATAGCCTATACCATATCAATGCGTCTCCCCTTCAAAGATAAAGGGAAGACCTTCTTCTTAGCAACATCATCGGGTATACCTGCAAGCTTAAATAATCCACAAACTTCATCCACATATATTAAGTGCTCATCAGGATGCTTTGTTCCATCTCCTGTAAAAGGGTTAGCTAGCAGTTTTTCCATCATACCCGAAGGAAATTCAAAAGGAGTTTCATTTTCAATAGGTTCAGTAGGTTGAGGAGCAACTCTTTGCTCTACTGGACGGGGTGAAGATACCTCGAACAAGCCCCTCAGAGAATTACTTTCCATAGTAACAAGTGACAGTAAATTTCAGCACACTATATAAATTTTTCCTTACCAAATTCCACCTACCAAAAGTGCCCTACCCCCTGGGCAATGGCACCAGAAAAGAGTCTTGATGACCCACAAGTATAGGGGATCTATCGTAGTCCTTTTCGATAAGTAAGAGTGTCGAACCCAACGAGGAGCAGAAGGAAATGATAAGCGGTTTTCAGCAAGGTATTCTCTGCAAGTACTGAAATAAGTGGTAACAGATAGTTTTGTGACGGGATAAATTGTAACGAGCAACAAGTAACAAAAGTAAATAAAGTGCAGCAAGGTGGCCCAATCCTTTTGTAGCAAAGGACAAGCCGGAACAAACTCTTATAATAGGAAAAGCGCTCCCGAGGACACATGGGAATATCGTCAAGCTAGTTTTCATCACGTTCATATGATTCGCGTTCGATACTTTGATAATTTGATATGTGGGTGGACCGGTGCTTGGGTGTTGTTCTTACTTGAACAAGCATCCCACTTATGATTAACCTCTATTGCAAGCATCCGCAACTACAACAAAAGTATTAAGGTAAACATAACCATAGCATGAAACAAATGGATTCAAATCACCCCTTACGAAGCAACGCATAAACTAGGGTTTAAGCTTCTGTCACTCTAGCAACCCATCATCTACTTATTACCTCCCAATGCCTTCATCTAGGCCCAAATAATGGTGAGGTGTTATGTAGTCGACGTTCACATAACACCACTAGAGGATAGACAACATACATCTTATCAAAATATCAAACAAATACCAAATTCACATGACTACTAATAGCAAGACTACTCCCTTGTCCCCAGGAACAAACGTAATTACTCACAAAGCATATTCATGTTCATAATCAAAGGGGTAATAATATGCATATAGGATCTGAACATATGATCTTCCACCAAATAAACCAACTAGCATCAACTACAAGGAGTAATCAACACTACTAGCAACCTACTAGCACCAATCCCGGACTTTGAGACAAGAATTGGATACAAGAGATGAACTAGGGTTTGGAGATGAGATGGTGCTGGTGAAAATGTTGATGGAGATTGCCCTCTCCCAATGAGAGGAGCGTTGGTGATGACGATGGTGATGATTTCCCCCTCCCGGAGGGAAGTATCCCCGGCAAAACAGCTCTGCCGAAGCTCTAGATTGGATCCGCCAAGGTTCCGCCTCGTGGCGGCGGAGTCTCGTCCCAAAAAGTTCCTTCCTATTTTTTTCTCATCGAAAGACTTCATATAGGAGAAGATGGGCGTCGGAGAGCCACCAGGGGGCCCACGAGGTAGGGGGCGCGCCCCCACTCTCGTGAGCGGGGTGTGAGCCCCCTGGCCTTCATCTTTGGCGAGCATTTTTCTTCATTTGTGTTAAGATGTTCTGTGGAGTTTCAG
>NC_053025.1:462779340-462789477 GCF_003073215.2 Triticum urartu | reverse complement strand
GCTCGTCGTGCAAACTTTTGACATCCATCACATCGACTGACCAGATCTTCTGCATCAGCATGAGCCGTCAACAAGTAAAAACCGTGATGAAATGCCTTGGCCACCAAAGATTTTGACCCGGCGTGATGACCACAATCGCCTTCATGGATCTTACGAAGGATTTCTTGACCTTCTTCGAGGGATACACACCGCTGAAACGCTCCGGAAACACTGCGATGATATAACTCTCCATCTAAGATCATCATTGACTTAGACCGCCGGGTTATCTGTCTAGCCAGGGTCTCATCCGCTGGCAACTCTCCTCGGGTCATGTAAGCCAAGAACGGTATTGTCCAATCTGGGATGACATGAAGAGCCGCCACCAACTACGCCTCCGGGTAAGGAACAGCTAAATCCTCTTCTGTGGGCAACTTGACAGAGGGGTTATGCAACACATCCAAAAAGGTGTTAGGTGGCACCGGCTTACACTGAGACCCCAACCGGCTTAAGGCATTAGCTGCTTCGTTCTTTCGACGGTCAATGTGCTCCACCTGATAACCTTTAAAATGCCCTGCAACGGCATCAACCTCTTGGCGATAAACCGCCATGAGAGGGTCCTTGGAATCCGATTTGCCAGATACCTGTTGAACCACTAGATCTGAGTCGCCAAGACATCTGACCCGGGTCAAACTCATCTCTTTCGCTACTCAAAGACCATGGAGTAAGGCTTCATACTCTGCTGCGTTGTTAGTGCAAGGAAACATCAACATACACAATAAGAGATGAAGTTTGAGCCGGGTCAGATGTCTTGGCGACTCAGATCTAGTGGCTTCAACAGGTATCTGGCAAGTGGGATTCCAAGGACCCTCTCATGGCGGCTTATCGCCGAGAGGTTGATGCCGTTGTAGGGCATTTTAAAGGTTATCAGGTGGAGCACATTGACCGTCAAAAGAACAAAGCGGCTGATGCCTTACGCCGGTTGGAGTCTCAGCGTAAGCCGGTGCCACCTGACACCTTTTTGGATGTGTTGCATAACCCCTCTGTCAAGTTGCCCACAGAAGAGGATTTAGCTGTTCCTGACCCGGAGGCGCAGTTGGTGGCGGCTCTTCATGTCATCCCAGATTGGACAGTACCGTTCTTGGCTTACATGACCCGGGGAGAATTGCCAGCGGATGAGACCCTGGCTTGACAGATAACCCGGCGGTCTAAGTCAATGACAATCTCAGATGGAGAGTTATACCATCGCAGTGTTTCCGGAGCGTTTCAGTGGTGTGTATCCCCCGAAGAAGGTCAAGAAATCCTTCGTGAGATCCATGAAGCCGATTGTGGTCATCACGCTGGGTCAAAATCTTTGGTGGCCAAGGCGTTTCATCACGGTTTTTACTGGTTGGCGGCTCACGCTGATGCAGAAGATCTGGTCAGTCGATGTGATGGATGTCAAAAGTTTGCACGATGAGCGCATGTGCTGGCTCAAGAGCTCTGGATTATTCCAATCACTTGGCCATTTGCAGTCTAGGGGCTTGACATGGTGGGGCCTTTTAAAAGGTCTAAGTATAAAAAGACACATCTCTTGGTGGCAGTTGATAAATTCACCAAGTGGGTTGAGGCGGAGCCTGTGAGTAAGTGTGACGCGGCCACGGCGGTTCAGTTCAAGAAAAAGGTGATCTTCCGTTCTGGTTTTCGACACAGTATTATCACTGACAATGGCACTAATATGTCCCAAGGGGCTATGGAGGAGCTTTGTCAACGAGAGCTCATCCGGCTTGATGTTTCTTCTGTAGCTCATCCTCAATCCAATGGTCAAGCTGAGAGAGCCAATCAGGAAATTTTGAAAGGGCTCAAACCCCGGCTTATGGTTCCCTTACAGCGAACACTGGGTTGTTGGGTAGAGGAGTTACCCTCGGTGTTGTGGAGTATCAATACCACACCCAACAGGTCTACAGGTTACACACCTTTCTTCATGGTTTATGGAGCAGAAGCAGTGTTGCCTAGTGACATCCGTCATGACTCGCCCCGTGTGGTGGCTTATGTTGAAGCTAATAATGAACAAGCCAGACAGGATGCACTTGACTTGTTGGATGAAGAAAGAGACTTAGCAGCGGCCCGGTCAGCAATTTATCAATAGGACTTGCGTCGTTATCACAGCCACCGGGTTAAGTCCAGGACTTTTCAGGAAGGCGACTTGGTGCTCTGGCTCATCCAGGATCTGTCAGATGCACACAAGTTATCCCCACCTTGGGAAGGACCCTTTGTGGTCAGTAAGAACTTAAATAACGGGTCATATTACCTCATTGACGTTCGAGAGCACAAAGACTCACGTAAGTCAGAGGAGGAGACCCGTCGGCCGTGGAACATTGCTCAACTTCGGCCATACTACACCTGAGCCACCGACTCTCATCATGTACATACGTTAACATTGTGTATACCATGATAAGCAATAAAGTAAGACCATCGGTCTCTTTTCTTTTCAAAGACTATGCATCTTTGTTATTTCTTATTTTCAAATGACTATTAAGGAGCTGATCATATTTGAATCAAGTTTAACCTTCTTGGTCCAGCTTATGATCGTATCCGAATCTAGCTGCAAATCTCATGGTCACTTGGGGGCTTCCTGTTCAAACATAGGTCGTATTCGAACCAAAGAGAACATAGCTATCGTAACCCTCTTGATCGGCTCAAGGCCAAACTCACTTAGGGGCTTCTTGATCGTATCCGAATCATAGCTTAACCCCTTTGAGTCCGACTTGGATCGTATTCGAATCAGGGTTGTTAAAAACCTCTCAAGGTCATTTGGGGGCTTCCTGTTCAAACATAGGTCGTATTCAAACCAAAGAGAACATAGCTGTCGGTACCCTCTTGATCGGCGCAACGCCAAAGCCATTGGGGGCTATATGGTCGTATTCGAACCTTAGCTTAACCCCTTTGGTCTGGTTTACTGATCGTATTCGAATCAGAAACCCCCACCTTTTTGAATACAGGATTAAATTATGCTTATTATCTGTTGCTTGCCTTTTTAGTCTTTTGTTGTTTCAATATTACAAACAATAAGCCTGGTCTTCTTCACCGGCTCGACTATTTGACAACATAGCCGCCCAGGTTATTCACACCGGCGGCTTACGGATCAAAAGGTGCAACCTACCAAGGTATAGTAATCATTGAGTATTCAAAAAAAGCATTGGCTTGTTATAAAGATTGAATTATCAAATTCATCATCCGGGTTATTTAAACCGGTGGTCTAAGGATCAAAAGGGACAAGGTATGGTTATTACTTATACGCACTTATCTGCAGCGTTAACTACAGAGTTAGTTTCAGCCCTTGTCCTTTATTTATATCTGTCTCTGTTTCTTATTATGGAAGACGTATTGGCTATAAATTGGGTGTTTTAACCCGTTTGGTTCTAAGCCGCCAAACCAGTCTTTTCTTTGTGTTTATAGGAACAGAGTTCAAACATTGCAGAGAGAAAACATTAAATATGATGCATACATTGGCATCAGGAAACACAGAGTCACATAAAAGTATTTTATGCGCGATGGCATAAGCAGAGCATACGGTCTTTTCACAACTAAGTTATTACAAGGCTCTATAAGCCCATGAAGATGATCATTGTTCCTCCCTCACCGGTTCACCACCTTTTGTTGGCTGGAAGTTGGGTTTTGAACAATCAAAACCATTCACGGCGACAAATTCGGCTTCGTTGTCGATCAGGCCGACCGGGTCAACTTCCTGGGCAAATGTGTCTTCTCTCACTGGTGGGATCAAATCTGTTACTTTGTATGAGGGAGTGGACATCTTCTTATTCTTACTATCAAAACCGAGCTGGTATTTATCAACATTGGTATCATCTCCAAGGGAAGTTGCCTAAGGCCGGACTCCGCCCACGCAAGCCATGAAGTCATCCTGATCAAAAGGAGACCCGTCTTCCTTCACGGTGGGATAACCTCTTGCCACGTCCGCCGGGTCTAGGTCTGGCACCCAAGCCTTGGAGCGGCTCAGGGCAGTCAAAGCTCCGGCTCGAGCGCAGGAGCGTTTTACTTCTTGAAACCTGGCAGGAAGGATGGACAGTTTCTTCAGGACATCGCTGAGCCAGTTGGGTCCTTGATTAGCAGGAGAGATGGCGGCCAGAGCCCGCTGTGCGCCAATATACAATTGTTCAACCAAAGTATATACTGCCTTCAGTTTAATCAACGGGTCTTGGCTCAGATTTTTGCTTCGAGGGTCTGCATAAATTTTACACGCAAATTCAGTTGGCGGATTATACTCCAGATCGGCAAAAAGCACACAAAGTTAAAGTCAGATGGCTCACCAAAGATGGCGGCTACCATCTGAGACACCCGGCCCTTTAACCCATTCAACTCTGTTGAAATCTCTTTCAGAGCTATCTCGGCCGTCTCAGCATGTTGGGTCAGAAGTGTTTTTTCCTCTTCCCATGTTTTCTTCTTGGCAGCGAAGCTGGTCCTTAAATTTTCCGTTGCAGAGAGACTTATTTCCAGTTTGGAGTTAGCAGATTTGATTTCTGTTTCCTGACTCGCTAGTCGGGTCTTCGCGTCAGTCAGTTGAGAATTCAATTCAGATAAGGCATTCTGCAAAATAGTCAGATGAGTCAAGATTTCGTTTCAAGTTCAACAATCAAGATTCAAGTCTCAAGTACTTTACAAAAACCACTTGACACTTGGGGGCTAATGTATGCCAAATCAAATTTCTACGACTCTACAGACATATTTAAGTCCCAAGTACTTTACAAAGTAACAACACTTGGCACTTGGGGACTAATGTATGCCGTTTAGCAAGTTTATCAAGGTTAAGCCGGAGTATTAAGTACTTTGAAGACGATCTCAAAACAATTTCAAGTGCCGGTTCATTTATGATCAAAATGAGCCGGTCCTTGGGGACTACAGGTGAAGCTTTGATCTATTAAAGTCAAGGAAAGATTCAAAGGTAAAAGTTTCATCCTATATTTTAAAGTCTACAGGTTATTCCGGTTCTCTCATAATCTGAAGACTTGGGGGCTGAAGGAATACAGATAAGCTGGAAAAACATACCTCATATTTTAACTACAGCTGCTTGACCATCTCAATCTCAGACTCGCGACTGGAGTGTAAATGACTGAGATAGCCGGATAAAATATCATTGGCATTGAGATGGTCATAGTTAGCAACGTCAAAGCGAACTTTCTGCCTCTCCAATGCCTCTTGCTTTGCTGTACATCGAGCCAGCACGGTTGGGTTCCCCGGTTCAATAAAGTGGCTCCCAGTAATCTGAACATCTTGTGCAGATGGAGATGGCGGGTTGGCTGAGCTTGACGGTCCGGTTGTGGAAGGGTTCACAGTGGTTTCGTCAAATGACGGCTCGGGAGGATTTGCTTCGTTATCAACAGGTGGGTCTTTTAGAGCGTCAGCTAATGGAGAAGGCGGCCTAGCCGGGTCAGATGCCAGCACCGGCGGGTCTTCCGCCGGTTTAGCTGCCTTCGCTTTTTTGGATTTGGCTTGGCCACTAAGAAAAAATGTTGCAGGATTGTCAGTATAAAGTTACAATTGAACAACCCGAAAGAAAGGAGCATTTCTGATTACCCGGGAGCAGTCTTGAAAGACGGGAATTGCGTTTGTGATGAGTCGCCAGATGAGCGAGACACCTCCTGAAAGGATAAAAAAGAATTAAAAGAAATACAAGGAGAAGGATCCAATAAACACAGTTAAAGATAGAAATAAGTAAACCTCATTCGGACGTTTCCGAGGAGTTTGTTGAAGAATGACAGCCGGTTCATCTTCAGTCCTAGCGTGAGGGTGGCTTTCATGTTGCTACTTTTTCAAACGAAAGTTGGGATCTAAGTGAGATAAAGGGTTAGAAAACCTTACTTTACGGGTCACTCGTCGAACTTTGTGTCTTGGTAAGGGCTCTGAGTCGGAGGAAATAATAGTTACCTCTGCTTCCTTGGCCTCACTGGCCCCAGTGTCATCCTGGTAATGATCAGTGTCAATAAGATTGTTAAAAAATTGGCCAAGGGAATCAAGGGCTACCTCCGAATTAGACATGTCATCAAGCTTCATCAAATCTTCAGCAGTGTTCTTATTTTTCTTCTTCGACTTCCGGGTCGTTTTCTTGGCATTCATGGCGGCGGCTTTCGCCTTCTTGGCAGCCTCGTGGTCATATTTCACTTTCCAAAAGTCAGAGTTGGCCTGCAGACAGGAAAAAACAAGATGAAAGATTAGTGCTAAACAATACGGCTGAGCAAAATACAAAGGAAAAGAGATCAGAATATCCTTACTTCTGGCACCGGGTTAAGCTTACAAAAGGGATTTGACCCAACAATACTGCAGTCTTCATATTTCCCATTCACTAAAAGGTTTGACATTGAGACAATGTCTTCTTCGGTTAGTTGAAACGGGATATGTCGAAGAGAGTCGTCCGGGCCTCCACCATATTCATATATCAACTTTGATCGACGGCTTAAAGGAATAACCCGCCACGAGATCCAGCAACGGGTTAGATCAACTCCAGTCAACCCGTTTCCTAACAGAGCATTGATCTTTTTGATGGATGGCATCAATCTCTTGCGTTCAGCAGCAGTGAGTTTCTCTGGAAGCGCGAACTTGGAGTCAAGACGATCGGGGCGGTAACCCGGCAGTGGCTTCTCGTTTGCTGGTGAGATATTCTGACAGTAGAACCAAGTTTGGTTCCATTCCTTTGGGTGACTTGGTAAGACTATGAGAGGGAAGATAGCACCCTGTCGGCGCTGAATTGAGATGCCTCCAAGCTCTAAGCTAAGACCATTGGTGCACTCATTCTGCCGGTTCAGATAAAAATATACTCTAAACAGCTCTACGGTCGGCTCTTGCTAAAGATACACCTCACAGAGCACTTGAAATTTACAAATATTAGATACAGAATTGGGCCCGATGTCCTGAGGATGGAGTTTGAAAAAGTGAAGGACCTCTCTGAAGAACTTTGAGCCGGGCGGTGAGAAGGCACGGTTCATGTGGTCAGTAAAAACAATCACTTCGTCGTCTCTTGGATTGGGTCATTCTTATTCCGGGTCAGGGGCATGGTAAGACATGATGGCTTTTGATGGCAGAAATCCTATGATGAAGAACTCTTTTAAACGTTCCTCAGTTATGGTTGAGCGAACCCAGTTACAGATGGTTGGCGTTTTGGACGGCATGACATGCAAGGAACTGAAAAGAAAAGCAACGTGCCGGCTCAGTTTTACGGTGAGGTTAACAGTTAAAGGATGAAGATAAAAAACAAGTACTGGCGACTTAACTAAGGGCTAATGACATATAAGGAAAAGAAAGCCAGTGTGGTAAGCCGCCATGACTATATATTCTTTCAGAAAGTGGATTCAGCTAAGTATTGGGACAAACAAGTTTCCCAAAATGGTTGATATTATTTCAGATCAAATGGATATTAAAAAATGAAAAAAATTCTAGACCTAAAAATACAGTCCAGATGAGTTCATCAGATCTAAACATAGCTCTTGTACCAGAAAAAGGAGTCTGCTAATATCAAAAGGAGGCACCAAACAGCTACTGCAGGAACATACATCCCGTTTGGATTAGAAAGAGGAGGCAGTAGAATAACTATGAAGAACTATGACGAACTACGAAGAACACGCAGGAGCTTGGAAACCCTAATGAAGATCTGAGGCATGAAGGAAAGAAAGCTTACGGTTGCAGATCTACTGCCGAGGTCGCCGCGGGTTCTCTGGATCGGTTCAGGTCGATGCAGCGGCCAGAGTCAACGACAGAGATGAGGCGCGGCGGTGGCGAAACTCGAGCAGTAGCAAGGTCGCAAGAGGAAGAAGACAGAGAGAGAGAGAAGAATGAGGAAGGCCGGGGAAAGCCTATTTATAAGGAAAGATGCGAACATACGGGCGCAAAAATCAAGGGAGAACCGAATAATGGTTATCCAGCTATATAGGCGCCTCGATTCTCGGGAAACATTAAAGATAAAAAATCCGTTGGAAGATGACGTCATGAAAATCTTTTTGTGTTTTCAAGAGATGATGTCATGGCGGGTTACAAGGGAATTTCAGTAAAGATAAGAAGATGGATTTTTTGGCTAAGTATGGAAGATTGACAAAGAACAAGGTTCAAAGTCAACCTGGGGCCTAATGTTGGGGATATTACTATCAGCTGAGACCCGCCCAGGAGGGGCCGAGTAAGCCCCAATGGCGGGTTACGCAAGAAGCCCAGTAAACATCCAAGATTGTAGTTTATTAAGTATTATAGAAGGCCCAAGGGCCTAAAGGCGGTTTAAGGCCTGATATTATGAACCGCCATATGTAAGGAAAGACTGGTAAAAAATGGCATGTAAAGAAAGTCACCGAGCCGGACACAATTATGAGCCGGCCGGGACTCTGTAGGCCACCAGGCGTCAACCCATGTATATAAGGGGATGACCCAGTAGCGGCTTAGGGCAAGAAACAACAAGTCGATAACCAAGCCAGCGAGTTGAGCCTCTTGGTGATCGAAACCTCAGCAATACCAAACCCAACTAGACGTAGGCTTTTACCTTCATTGTAAGGGGCCGAACTAGTATAGAACTCACTCGTGTCCTTTGTCCCGATTAACCCCTTTAAGCTTCTGATGACCCACAAGTATAGGGGATCTATCATAGTCCTTTCGATAAGTAAGAGTGTCGAACCCAACGAGGAGCAGAAGGAAATGATAAGCGGTTTTCAGCAAGGTATTCTCTGCAAGTACTGAAATAAGTGGTAACAGATAGTTTTGTGATAAGATAAATTGTAACGAGCAACAAGTAACAAAAGTAAATAAAGTGCAGCAAGGTGGCCCAATCCTTTTTGTAGCAAAGGACAAGCCGGAACAAACTCTTATAATAGGAAAAGCGCTCCCGAGGACACATGGGAATATCGTCAAGCTAGTTTTCATCACGTTCATATGATTCGCGTTCGGATACTTTGATAATTTGATATGTGGGTGGACCGGTGCTTGGGTGCTTCTTACTTGAACAAGCATCCCACTTATGATTAACCTCTATTGCAAGCATCCGCAACTACAACAAAAGTATTAAGGTAAACCTAACCATAGCATGAAACATATGGATCCAAATCAGCCCCTTACGAAGCAACGCATAAACTAGGGTTTAAGCTTCTGTCACTCTAGCAACCCATCATCTACTTATTACTTCCCAATGCCTTCCTCTAGGCCCAAATAATGGTGAAGTGTTATGTAGTCGACGTTCACATAACACCACTAGAGGCTAGACAACATACATCTTATCAAAATATCAAACGAATACCAAATTCACATGACTACTCATAGCAAGACTTCTCCCTTGTCCTCGGGAACGAACGTAATTACTCACAAAGCATATTCATGTTCATAATCAGAGGGGTAATAATATGCATATAGGATCTGAACATATGATCTTCCACCAATTAAACCAACTAGCATCAACTACAAGGAGTAATCAACACTACTAGCAACCTACTAGCACCAATCCCGGACTTTGAGACAAGAATTGGATACAAGAGATGAACTAGGGTTTGGAGATGAGATGGTGCTGGTGAAGATGTTGATGGAGATTGCCCTCTCCCGATGAGAGGAGCGTTGGTGATGACGATGGTGATGATTTCCCCCTCCCGGAGGGAAGTATCCCCGGCAGAACAGCTCTGCCAGAGCTCTAGATTGGATCCGCCAAGGTTCCGCCTCGTGGCGGCGGAGTCGTCCCGAAAAGTTCCTTCTTATTTTTTCATCGAAAGACTCATATAGGAGAAGATGGATCGGAGAGCCACCAGGGCCACGAGGTAGGGCCCTAGGGGCGCCCCCACCCTCGTGAGAAGGGTGTGGGCCCCCTGGCCTTCATCTTTGGCGAGGATTTTTCCTTATTTATTAAATTCCGTGGAGTTTCAGGACTTTTGGAGTTGTGCAGAATAGGTCTCTAATATTTGGTCCTTTTCCAGCCCAGAATTCCAGCTGCCGGCATTCTCCCTCCTTATGTAAACCTTGTAAAATAAGAGAGAATAGCCATAAGTATTGTGACATAATGTGAAATAACAGCCCATAATGCAATAAATATCGATATAAAAGCATGATGCAAAATGGACGTATCAACTCCCCCAAGCTTAGACCTCGCTTGTCCTCAAGCGAAAGCCGAAACGATAAATATGTCCTCATGTTTAGAGGTAGAGGCGAGCTCTC
>NC_053025.1:462766266-462778340 GCF_003073215.2 Triticum urartu | reverse complement strand
GGGGCTACTATATAGCCCCTGGTGGCTCCGCACTCACCGAATTCGGGGTGCGTACATGCCTGGCCGGGAAACGGCCCTTCGTTAAGCGGAGGAATCCCGAAGATTCTAGGTCATCGAGTGGTTGACCAGTCTCACGCTATATCATGACAGTCAGTTTTCGGCTTTCTCTACTGAGGTGCTCGTCCGGATGAACCAGGGCACAATCGCAGTAGTTCTCCTGGTGCCGCCTTAGCCGATAGAGCGGAACGTAAGGCAGCAAAACACAGGAGCCGGGCAAACCCAACATTTGACCAAAGACATGATTCGGAGCTGATGCATATAAGGCCAAACTCGCGACGCCGAACACTCCCTAAGGTATTCGGTCTTTATGGTGTAAACCGGGCTAAACAGTGCCCTTTGTAATAAGCCCCTGGTGTCCAGGTACGTGCAATATTCTGACGTGGCCACATGCCAATACGTCAGCATCCTTCTCAATTGTACTGAGAATCCGAGGGATGTGTATCAACAAGAGACAGTAAAAAAGGTTTACGCAGGGTCTTAATCTAAAAAGAATCCTTGGAACGGGTCCCTGCTGCACGTCTGCGCCTGTGTCTCCGTTGTGCCGTATTCTGGACGGGTGTAGCACGATGGTCATCTGAAAAAGAGAGGAACTTAATTGAAAAGTTGTCGTGCAAAAGGTAAGTTTATACTAAATAAACAATATATAGTTCAAAATGAGTAAAGTTGAGCCTAATTGCCACTTGTGCGCGCGTTGAGCCCCTTGTATTGTAATAGGGGTATGCCATCAAACCTGTATCAATTACATATAGCTGTACGACTCGTCCAACCGTGTCCGTGGTCTTAACGACCTGTCAGATGCTTTAGTTGGTGAGGTCGTTTAGTGTGCGGCTGCCGAGGCAGCCGCACGGTCTTCGGCGCAGAGCGCTCAATATTTCCATTTACTGTAATGATGCCACGTGGACCGGGCATCTTAAGATCGGGGGAAGCGTAATGCGGTATTGCGTTAAAGCGAGCGAAAGCTTCGCGTCCGAGTAGTGCTTGATAGCCACTTTGGAACGGAGCGATGTGGAAGGTTAAATTTTCGCTGCAAAAGTTATCGGGGAAGCCGAATATAACCTCTAGTAGCAGGGAGCCCGTGCAATGGGCTTCTGGGCCTGGCGTTACTCCTTTAAAGGTAGTATTGCTATGGCTAATTTTTGCGGGTCTATCCCCATGTTGCGGACTGTGTCCTGATATATCAGGTTTAAACTGCTGCCGCCGTCCATCAGGACTCGTGTGAAGTGGTATCCGTCAATTATTGGGTCTAATACCAAGGCAGCCCATCCTGCACGCCGGATACTTGCCGAGTAATCCCGATGGTCAAAGGTGATCGGTGGACGACCAGTGGCAGAACTCCGCGGTGATAGGCCCTGGGGCATGTGTCTCTAGGAGTGCCGCTTTGTTTCTCCCCTTTGTCACGTGTAACACGTTTACTGTTTTGACTTCTGGTGGGAATTTCTTCTGTTCCCCAGTGCTTTGCTTGCGAGGCTCGTCCTCGTCTTCGCTTGGGTATCACTAGTAGAAAAAGGGTCAAACGTGAAGCACATTAGTGCCGGTTTGAATTTGAGCCGGCACTAATGGTACCATTAGTGCCGGTTCGAACGGCTATGCATTAATGCCGGTTCGTGTTGAACCTTTAGTACCGGTTCGTGCCACGAACCGGTACTAAAGGGGTGATGGCAGGCTGGCGTCAGGCCGGGGCCCCACGATCACCTTTAGTACCGGTTCGTGTCACAAACCGGTACTAAAGGGCTAACCTTTAGTACCGGTTTGTGCCACGAACCGGTACTAAAGGGGTCTGACCTATAGTACCGGTTTGTGACACAAACCGGCACTATAGGGCAATTTTCAAACTCTACCCCCCCCCCGTGTGTCGCCATTTCAGTTCTGAAAAAATCAAAAGAAAATGATAAAAACTTCAAAAAATAAAATCCTTCGAGAGGTAGTTATATTACTACATCTACTAGTTAGGAAAATTTGAAAACTTAAATTTGGACATGTTTTGCAAAAAGTGTAGGGAAAATGTAAAACGGCTATAACTTTTGCATACGATGTCGGAAAAACGTATAATATATCAAAAAATTCAGCACGAAAATCCGCATCCGATGGAGACCGCCTACGGCCTGTTTGCAATTTTTTAGAATCCTCAAATTCCAAAACGAAAAAAAGATATGGTCAAATTTCAGTTTTTTTAAAAATGGTTAAATCTGGTCAAACTACTTATTCAAGAAGTATTAATGTTACTACATAATTATTCAAGAATATTAGTGTTACTAAATAATTATTTCAATTTTTATTTTGGTCAAATCTGGTCAAACTATGGTCAAACTGTGGTCAAACTATGGTCAAACTTATTCAAGAAATATTAGTGTTACTAAATAATTACTGTTTTTTAGAATAATAGTTTCAAACTCAAACGGTGAAACGTGTGACCTAATGCTCAAGCTAAACTGCTGAGGGTTAATAGGATTGACAGCTTACATTTGTCAGGAAAACAACAAGTGCAGACTTGGAATGTAGGGGGAATAGAACTCCGAAGTTAAGCGTGCTCAGGCTGGGGGAGTGAGAGGATGGGTGACCGGCCGGGAAGTCAGGCGATTTGGAATGAGTGATCCACTTGAGCAGTTAAGAGAGGTGATTAGAGACTAAATCATCAAATAATTCAAAATTAAAATTAAAATCAAAAATAAAAAATTCAAAAAAAACCTTTAGTACCGGTTGGTAACACCAACCGGTACTAAAGGTCCCCCATACCAGGGCGCGAGCTCACGCCACGTGGTGGCACTTTAGCGCCGGTTCGTGCCGAACCGGTACTAAAGGGGGGGGCCTTTAGTGCCACCCCTAGTGCCGGTTATGGAACCGCCAGTGCCTTGCGACGGCGTCGTCCTCGTCTTTCTTGTGTATCCTGCCCCTTATGTTCGGCATTGAGCTTGCCGGACTGCTTGAAGACCCAACATTCTCTATGGGTATGATTTGCAGGTTTATCGGGGGTGCTATGGATCTGACATATTTGGTCCAGAATCTTGTTTAGGCTGGACAGTTCGTTCTCTGTTGCCTTTGGAGGGCGCTTTTGCTGACCTGGCCGAGAGCTTCTGAATCCGGCGTTTACCGCCGTGCTCTTCGGGCTGTCTTCTTTATTCCGGCGCTTGTTTTTGCTGCGTCGTGATTTCCCGTTTCGTCCCTGACTTCGGATGTACTTGGGTCGCTGGTGCTGCATCGGGCTAACCAGCTGTCCTCGCCCGCGCAAAAGCGGGTCATGAGGCTTGTTAATGCTGCCATTGTTCTCGGCTTTTCTTGGCCGAGGTGTCTGGCAAGCCATTCGTCTCGAACGCTGTGCTTGAAAGCTGCTAAGGCTTCGGCGTCCGGACAGTCGACTATTTGGTTCTTTTTAGTGAGGAACCTGTTCCAAAGCTTTCGGGCTGACTCTCCGGGCTGTTGAGTTATATGACTTAAATCGTCTGCATCCGGTGGTCGGACATAGGTCCCTTGAAAATTTGCCCGAAAAGCGTCTTCGAGCTCTTCCCAGCTTCCAATGGAGTTTTCGGGGAGGCTTTTAAGCCAGTGCCGAGCTGGCCTTTGAGCTTGAGGGGTAAGTACTTGATGGCGTGGAGATCGTCTCCTCGAGCCATATGGATATGGAGGATGTAGTCCTCAATCCAGACCCCAGGGTATTGTGTTCTGTCGTACGCTCTCTATGTTTACGGGTTTGAATCTCTGGAATTCATGGTAAACGACTCTCGTGTGAAACATGAGCGGGTGATGCGGGTGCTTCCGGCAATACTACCCGCTCGGATTATTGGCGTATTTGTTGGACTGAGGTTAGCGACTTCCCACTTGTTCGGATGTTTGTCTGTGTTGCATTGCATGTACGGAGAGCGCTGTTGCGTGGCCCGTATCTTGGATCAACTGTGGTTGCGCCGTCCTTTTGATGCGAGCCCTCGTGGGATCGCGTACTGGTTATGCTGCGGCGTCGTTTGCCGCTCTATGTTGGCCAGGTCGTCTATCCGACCGGATGGCTCTTGTTTTTATTGCGGGGGATCTAAGGCCTCCTCATCGAATTCAGGTAGCAATTTCGCTTCGGGTAGCTCTTGGTGTGGCGATTACCGCCGTACTTCGCTGCAGTGTTGAGTACTTCACTCCATCTGATTCTGAGTGTGTCTTGTGCAGCCCTGAGCCTTTGCTTCTGCTTTTTCAGACTCCTCGCAGTGGCAACAAGCCTTTGATGGGCATTCTGTTGCTCCGGGCGCTGTCCGGTGTGATGTCGTCCGGACTGTTATCTTCGACGGAGTCGGGTTGTTCGGTTTGATTCTCTCGTGTTGCCGTGGTCGGGCGATGGTTCACCCTGCTCTATCGCTGGGTCTATATGACGCTGTTTCTGCCGAGGCGGGATTTGGAGCGGCGCTTACGCCGCCGCTTTGACTGCTTCTCGAGGGAACAACCCTTCGCTGCGTCCTTCCGTTCCTCGTCGTTTTCTTTGGGTGTGTCCACCATGTATACATCATATGATGAAGTGGGCGTCCAGTGCCCTGTGGGCAGTGGTTCCTGTTCGTCTCCTGCATCGTCGTCCATACCGTCGATGTCTTCGGAGTCGAAGTCGAGCATGTCGGTCAAATCGTCGACAGTGGCTACTAAGTGGGTGGTGGGTGGGCGGCGAATTTCTTCGTCATCCGCATCCCAATCCTGCCGGACATAGTTCGGCCAGGACTCTCCTGACAAGGAGAGAGACCTTAATGAGTTCAGTATGTCGCCGAAGGGCGAGTGCTGAAAAATATCCGCGAGGTAAACTCCATGATCGGCGCCCAGTTAGATTCGATAGGCACGGGCGCAGGCGGTTCGGAGTCCGTGGCCGGGGAAGAATCCGGGAGTTCGGCGTCACGGCTCCGTGAAGGGTAAGGTCGATACTCGGCTCGATCGCCGATGAGAGTGCGGCCTCCGTGGCGGGGTCTATCCACCCGTCCATGGATGGCGCAACTGGCTCCGAATTGAGGGTCGGAGCGGTTGCGCGCGATCTCCTGAACACTGTCCGATGGTAGAGCTAAATCATGCTCATCGTGACCGTGTGGCGCACTAGGCAGGGGCTCGAATCCGTCGAAGATCAAGTCTCCGCGGATATCGGCCATGTAGTTTAAGCTTCCAAACCTGACCTGTGGCCAGGGGCGTAACTCTCGATCTGCTCCAGATGGCCAAGCGAGTTGGCCCGCAGTGCGAAGCCGCCGAACACAAAGATCTGTCCGGGGAGAAAAGTCTCACCCTGGACTGCATCGCTATCGATGATCGAAGGAGCCATCAAGCCTAACGACGACGACACAGAGGAACTCTCAATGAAAGCACCAATGTCGGTGTCAAAACCGGCGGATCTCGGGTAGGGGGTCCCGAACTGTGCGTCTAAGGCGGATGGTAACAGGAGGCAGGGGACACGATGTTTTACCCAGGTTCGGGCCCTCTTGATGGAGGTAAAAACCCTACGTCCTGCTTTGATTAATATTGATGATATGGGTAGTACAAGAGTAGATCTACCACGAGATCGAGAGGCTAAACCCTAGAAGCTAGCCTATGGTATGATTGTATTGTTGTCCTACGGACTAAAACCCTCCGGTTTATATAGACACCGGAGAGGGTTAGGGTTACACAAGGTCGGTTACAAAGGAGGAGATACACATATCCGTATTGCCTAGCTTGCCTTCCACGCCAAGTAGAGTCCCATCCGGACACGAGACAAGTCTTCAATCTTGTATCTTCATAGTCCAACAGTCCGGCCAAAGGATATAGTCCGGCTGTCCGGGGAAGACCACCTTATGGCTCCTCATCGTGAAGGGTAAGGTCGATACTTCGGCTCGATCGCCGCTGAGAATGCGGCCTCCGTGGCGGGGTCTATCCACCCGTCCATGGATGGCGCAATTGGCTCCGAATTGAGGGTCGGAGCGGTTGCCGGTGCGGTCTCCTGAACACTGTCCGATGGTAGAGCTAAATCATGCTCATCGTGACTGCGGCGCACTCGGCAGGGGCTCGAATCCGTCGAAGATCAAGTCTCCGCGGATGTCGGCCGTGTAGTTTAAGCTTCCAAACCTGACCTGGTGGCCAGGGGCGTAACTCTCGATCTGCTCCAGATGGCCAAGCGAGTTGGCCCGCAGTGCGAAGCCGCCGAATACAAAGATCTGGTGGAGAAAAGTCTCACCCTGGACTGCATCGCTATCGATGATCGAAGGAGCCATCAAGCCTAACGGTGACGACATAGAGGAACTCTCAATGAAAGCACCAATGTCGGTGTCAAAACCGGCGGATCTCGGGTAGGGGGTCCCGAACTGTGCGTCTAGGCGGATGGTAACAGGAGGCAGGGGACACGATGTTTACCCAGGTTCGGGCCCTCTTGATGGAGGTAAAACCCTACGTCCTGCTTGATTGTTCTTGATGATATGAGTAGTACAAGATGATCTACCACGAGATCAGAGAGGCTAAACCCTAGAAGCTAGCCTATGGTATGATTGTATGTTGTCCCTACGGACTAAACCCTCGGGTTTTCCTCTATAGCCAGGGGGTAGCCCGTCACTGACTTTACATGACCAGTCAGGTTACGGATAGGATTATACATATAGTACTTGCCACTTCTCTCTTCCCGCCAACGGGGAGTCCCATTCCGCGACACTGGGCGAAGTCTTCCAATTGGTTAATGCTGATATAGTCCAACAATCCCGGCAGGTTGGTCCGGGCCGCTGTCCCCGCGATACCCCCCTAATCCAGATCCCTTGTGATCGATTGAGGTGCTCTTCGGAATGGAGATACACACAAGCGCAAGATCGATGATGCATATCATATCCACTTATCGTTAGATTGCATCAGTACGCGATTGTTCTATCCTGTATATGCATTCTATATCCTTGCTTTGTTTTGACCCCGGTGTGTATATAGATAACTTATACCAAATCAAACTCTCCAAACGGACTCATTTAAGTGTTCTCTTGGGAGTATGCACCCCATGTTTTTTCGAAAGTCTATTCAATGCTGAGACCCACCCGTCTGATGATGCATGGGCCTGCGTCCCGCTCTACTGTCCGGGCGCCACGGGTGCGGCACTGGTCGTCATGATGTAAGGCCTCTTACAGTTCCCAAACACATCGGCTTTGGCATCAGTTAAATTGCACACGCAGGACGTTTAAAACCTGTGACAGACACCTGAAAACAGAGATGCAGGTATTCGGCATCACGAACTAGAGACCCGAAAGGTCCAAACCGGATAGCGGTGCATCCATATTACTAGATACAGACTCATCGATCCATAAGTACATATTGCACAATTGACGCTATCCATCTCACCGTTGACTGAAAAAGACATGGTTTAAGGTTGCAGTCTTCGGATACCGCCACCTTAGATGACTGACGGGAATGTCTATCTAAGTAGAGGTATTTAACGCTAATAATGATTATTGACAACTTTACTTTATCATTGACCTATTCACGTTGGTCTTGTAGTCAATAGACCACGCTACTTAGTTCCGATTTCTTTTTTCCATGTTCTAAAAGACCAATAACGTCTGAAAAACATGTGTAGGATGTGGGATTTGGAATTTGCGGATTGATCCTCCCATTAGCTCCCCGCAAACAGAGCTTTGTGACCTTGACTGCCACGCGTTTTTTTTCCTATGAGCCGAGCTGCGATCGCTACATTCTTTCCAGGCAGAGCTATTTGGGGCTGGTTTTTTATTTCAGTTGTGCCAAAGTCGGCCGCCCATCTGCCTCGCCTGGCCTAGCTTTAGCTGAGTTCTGCCCGCCCATGCGCTTTGCGGCCTGCTTAGAACGGGACTTCCAAAATTTTGGATTGCGCGGCCCGTATAGTGTGAAGTTCTGAATTGCTTACCTTTCAGCTCTTTGCCGGAGTCGATGAGAGCTGTCGGAGACCTCGGGACACGTAACTTGTGCCCTCAGAGTGGAGGGAACGTGTCGAAGCCACGTGAGTTGTTGCTCGTTGTCTGAGTACTACAATCGTTGAATTTAGTGTCGACGTTAATATTTATATAAATAAGATTGAATTCAGAGTTCTCTAGCTCACTTTCTCCACAGTTACCTAGACACCTTCGCCTTCTGATTGACATATATATCAAACGGATGACAAATTATTCCAAAGTCTCTTCGCGCGGTATGCTCAATCGCGCTGCGCGAACAGCTGGAATAAGAAATAAATTCAGTGACTTCGATGGTATAACCAGACTACTAGTTTCAGACAGGGAACGGAAAACCTCAAAAGGGACTTCAACGGATATATATTTAGCCGTTTAGAACTGCCTCCCTAGACGAGCAACGCCCTTAGACCACGCCATGGTCAACACGAGTGATATATTGCACAAGGACATGTCCACTAAAGTGAACTGCCCCTACTTACTTGGGTCGAGGATGACATAGTGACAAACGTTATCCTGACTACATGTTCCATGATTCGCTTTATCTTATGCTAATGTTTATGGAACCGTCGATTATTTCGCAGGATGGTTTTCACGTTGCTAAGCAGTCTAGTACCTCGAAGCGAGTTGCGCAATGACACAAAACCCTAGTTAAGCGTCACAGGCTCACCCGTACTGTGCGTTCGCGTAGATTCCTCAAGCTTGCATATGCCTTCATTCATCCAACCCGGTCCCTATATTTTTCCGGCCTCGGTCTCCACCTACCTCCGCGCACGTGCCGTAACTGCGAGGCGCTAGGCTTGGATTAGTGTTGAACTATAAGTGTTTTTGGTGTTTGCGTAGCATGAATATGATTTGATCATGTTTTTGCAATACGTTATTCATTTAAGTTAGTTGTTGTTCTGTTTACATGAATAAAACCTTCTATGGTCATACACCCAATGAAAATGGTTCTGTTGGATCTCGATCGTAGTGATACACATATTCATAATATTGAAGCCAAAAGATGCAAAGTTAATAATGATAGTGCAACTTATTTGTGGCACTGCCGTTTAGGTCATATTGGTGTAAAGCGCATGAAGAAACTCCATACTGATGGGCTTTTGCAATCACTTGATTATGAATCACTTGATGCTTGCGAACCATGCCTCATGGGCAAGATGACTAAGACTCCGTTCTCCGGAACAATGGAGCGAGCAACTGACTTATTGGAAATAATACATACTGATGTATGCGGTCCGATGAGTGTTGAGGCTCGCGGCGTATCGTTATTTTCTGACCTTCACAGATGATTTGAGCAGATATGGGTATATCTACTTGATGGAACATAAGTCTGAAACATTTGAAAAGTTCAAAGAATTTCAGAGTGAAGTGGAAAATCATCGACAAGAAAATAAAGTTTCTACGATCTGATCGCGGAGACATATTTGAGTTACGAGTTTGGTCTTCATTAAAACAATGTGGAATAGTTTCAACTCATGCCACCTGGAACACCACAGCATGGTGTGTCCGAAAGTCATAACCGTACTTTATTAGATATAGTGCATCTATGATGTCTCTTACCGATTTACCACTATCGTTTTGGGTTATGCATTAGAGACAGCTGCATTCACGTTTAAATAGGGCACCATCTAAATCCGTTGAGACGACACGTATGAACTGTGGTTTGGCAAGAAACCAAAGTTGTCGTTTCTTAAAGTTTGGGTTGCGATGCTTATGTGAAAAAGTTCATCCTGATAAGCTCAAACCCAAATCGGAGAAATGCTGTCTTCATAGGATACCCAAAAGAGACTGTTGGGTACACCTTCTATCACAGATCCGAAGGCAAGATATTTGTTGCTGAGAATGGATCCTTTCTAGAGAAGGAGTTTCTCTCGAAAGAAGTGAGTGGGAGGAAAGTAGAACTTGATGAGGTAACTGTACCTTCTCCCTTATTGGAAAGTAGTTCATCACAGAAATCTGTCGTGATTCCTACACCAATTAGTGAGGAAGCTAATGATGATGATCATGTAAACTTCTAGATCAAGTTACTACCGAACCTCGTAGGTAAACCAGAGTGAGATCCGCACCAGAGTGGTACGGTAATCCTGTTCTGGAGTCATGTTACTTGACCATGACGAACTACGAACTATGAGGAAGCGATGATGAGCCCAGATTCCGCGAAATGGCTTGATGACATGAAATCTAAGATGGGATCCATGTATGAGAACAAAGTATGGACTTTGATTGACTTGCCCGATGATCGGCAAGTCATTGAGAATAAATGGATCTTCAAGGAAGACGACGCTGATAGTATGTTACTATCTACAAAGCTCGAATTGTCGCAAAAGGTTTTCGACAAAGTTCAAGGTGTTGACTACGATGAGATTTTCTCACTCGTATCGATGCTTAAAAGTCTGTCCAAATCATGTTAGCAATTGCTCGCATTTTATGAAATCTGGCAAATGGATAACAAAACTAATCCTTAATGGATTTCTTAAAGAAGAGTTGTATATGATGCAACCAGAAGGTTTTGTCAATCCTAAAGGTGCTAACATAAGCAAGCTCCAGCGATCCATCTATGGACTGGTGCAAGCATCTCGGAGTTGGAATATACGCTTTGATAAGTTGATCAAAGCATATAGTTTTATACAGACTTACGGTGAAGCCTGTATTTACAAGAAAGTGAGTGGGAGCACTACAACATTTCTGATAAGTATATGTGAATGACATATTGTTGATCGGAAATAATGTAGAATTTTCTGGAAAGCATAAAGGAGTATTTGAAAGGAGTTTTTCAAAAAGACCTCGGTGAAGCTACTTACATATTGAGCATCAAGATCTATAGAGATAGATCAAGACGCTTGATAAGTTTTTTCAATGAGTACATACCTTGACAAGATTTTGAAGTAGTTCAAAATGGAACAGTCAAAGAAAGAGTTCTTACGCTTGTTAGGTGTGAAATTGAGTAAGACTCAAAGCCCGACCAGCAGAAGATAGAAAGAGAATGAAAGTCATTCCCTATGCCTCAGCCATAGTTCTATAAAGTATGCCATGCTGTGTACCAGATCTATTGTATACCCTACACTGAGTTTGGCAAGGGAGTACAATAGTGATCTAGGAGTAGATCACTGGACATGGTCAAAATTATCCTTAGTGGAATAAGGATATGTTTCTCGATTATGGAGGTGACAAAAGGTTCGTCGTAAAGGGTTACGTCGATGCAAATTTTGACACTGATCCAGATGACTCTAAGTCTCAATCTGGATACATATTGAAAGTGGGAGCAATTAGCTAGAGTAGCTCCGTGCAGAGCATTTGACATAGATTTTGCAAAATACATAGCGGATCTGAATGTGCAGACCCGTTGACTAATTCTCTCACAAGCAAAACATGCTTAGTCTCTTTGGGTGTTAATCACATAGCGATGTGAACTAGATTATTGAATCTAGTAAACCCTTTGGGTGTTGGTCACATGGATGTGAACTATGGTGTTAATCACATAAAGATGTGAACTATTGGTGTTAATCACATGGATGTGAACTAGATTATTGACTCTAGTGCAAGTGGGAGACTGAAGGAAATATGCCCTAGAGGCAATAATAAAGTTATTATTTATTTCCTTATATCATGATAAATGTTTATTATTCATGCTAGAATTGTATTAACCGGAAACATAATACATGTGTGAATACATAGACAAACAGAGTGTCACTAGTATGCCTCTACTTGACTAGCTCGTTGATCAAAGATGGTTATGTTTCCTAACCATAGACATGAGTTGTCATTTGATTAACGGGATCACATCATTAGGAGAATTATGTGATTGACTTGACCCATTCCGTTAGCTTAGCACTTGATCGTTTAGTTTGTTGCTATTGCTTTCTTCATGACTTATACATGTTCCTATGACTATGAGATTATGCAACTCCCGTTTACCGGAGGAACACTTTGTGTGCTACCAAACGTCACAACGTAACTGGGTGATTATAAAGGTGCTCTACAGGTGTCTCCGAAGGTACTTGTTGGGTTGGCGTATTTCGAGATTAGGATTTGTCACTCCGAATTGTCGGAGAGGTATCTCTGGGCCCTCTCGGTAATGCACATCACATCCTTGCAAGCATTGCAACTAATGAGTTAGTATGATGTTATACTAGAACATAA
>NC_053025.1:462740089-462765266 GCF_003073215.2 Triticum urartu | reverse complement strand
GCCTCTATAAATAGGACCAACCACCCACATAGCAAGGGGTCGGTCGGTTCGGTCGAGGAGAGAGAGAGAAAAAAAGAGAAAGGCGACTAAACTCCTCCCAGCAGTTCATCGCCCCGGCCAAGAACAGACCCTCGCGAGGCTGTTCTTCCTTGTATCGTTCATCATCATCAGCCCAAGAGGCAATCCACCACACCACACACTGGAGTAGGGTATTACACCACAACGGTGGCCCGAACCAGTATAAACCCTGTGTCTCTTGTGCTATTCTTCCCAAGTTTAGATCCTAGTGTGGCGGAGGGGTGTAGGTAGGTAGGAGGCGAAATCTCCGCGCGCACCCCAGTGTTCGAACCTCAAGGGTCTGCGCCGGAACCCGAAATCCGACATTTGGCGTGCCAGGTAGGGGTGCGCCGGAATTCGTCTTCCACCACCGTTCTCCTCCGACCATCGCGCCATGTCTGACGCTCGTCGGGCCCGCGCGGAGCGCCGGGCCGCCCTCGCTTCCGTCGCCCAGACGGCCCCTGTCGGCGGGCGTCCTCGCCGTTCCCCGTCACCTGCCGTCAACGCCGCCACCGGCCCGGCGGGGGACGAGCAGCAAGCATCGTCTCAGCATCCTCCGTGCGGCAAGACGGCCGCACCGCACTCCCTCGCTCACCCCAGCTGGTTCTTCGTCCCGCGCGCTCCGCGCGCCCATGGAGGCTCGAGCTGCGACTCATCGCGGCAAACGAGCTCCTGCGCTACCGTCCCGTCGACGACGTCTATGAAGAATGGCTCGACCGCGTCGCCGAGCTCGTCCGCGCCGCAGGGGGCTCTCCTGCGCCGTCCGTTCCGCTGCACCGCACCCCGCCCCGCGGGCGACGAGCTCCGGCGGCGCCCCGGCCGCCTCCTCCTCAGCGGAGAGGCGCCGCATGGCTCCAAGGCGCGTGGCCCCTGGGCGGAACCCGCTCCGTCAGGCCAGCGCAGCAAGAGCAGAGCTGCCAAAGAAGTCCCTCCCGCAAGAAGCTGCCCGGGCGCTCCCTGCTCCAGCACGTCGCGACCATGCTCCTGCTCCCGCGCGTCAAGACCCCGCGCTGCTCCCAGCTGCAGCGCGTGGGGACATGCAAGACCAGGCTCTCCGTCACCCAAGGCCTCCCGTGGCCACAGCAGGCTGCCGCGCCTTCACCACCGAACTACGCAGCGTCGCGTGGCCCGGCAAGTTCAAAAAAAAAAAAAAAAAAAAAAACAAAAAAAAAAAAAAAAAAAAATAAATAAAAAAAAAAAAAAAAAAAAAAAAAAAAAAAAAAAAAAAAAAAAAAAAAAAAAAAAAATAAAAAAAAAAAAGAAAAAAAAAAAAAAAAAAAAAAAAAAAAAAAAAAAAAAAAAAAAAAAAAAAAAAAAAAAAAAAAAAAAAAAAAAAAAAAAAAAAAAAAAAAAAAAAAAAAAAAAAAAAGAAAAAAAATGTCAAGCCAGACTGCCTCCTCGCTACGACGGCACGGCCGACCCTGCGGAGTTCCTCCAGCTCTACGAGCTGGGCATTGAAGCTGCCAACAGAGACGAGAAGGTCATGGCGAACTGGTTTCCCATGGCGCTGAAGGACGGGGCCCGCACCTAGCTCCTGAACCTGGCCCCAGGCACAATCTCCTCCTGGGACGAGATGCGCAACCGCTTCATCGCCAACTTCCAAGGCACTCGCGACCGGCCACCCGCCGTGAGCGACATGCGCCGCATCAAGCAACAGCCCGGGGAGACCCTGCAGAAGTACATCCAGCGCTTCAACAACGCACGCCTCAAGATTCCCAAGGTGACTGAGGAGGCCATCATCTCGGCCTTCTCCGACGGCGTGCGCGACGTCAAGATGAAGGAGGAGCTGGCGATGCATGAAGACCTGTGCACTGCGCTGGAGCTGTTCAACTTGGCGAACAAGTGCGCCAGGGCTGAGGAAGGGCGTCTCTCCCTCCTCGAGCTGCCTACCGCAGACCCAGAGGAGAAGAAGCTCAAGTTCAAGGATGTGAAGCGCAAGGGGGCTGCCGTGCTCGCAGCAGAGCCGGACACCAAGCGGGGCAGAGATCAGCCCGAACCTTCCAAGGGCAGCCGGTACTGTGTGTACCACGACCTCCACACCCACAACACCAACGAATGTCAAGAGCTCCGTGCCGTGCGAGAAGGAAGGATCGGCCGTCGCCCTGACCGCGGTGACCGGGGCTACGCACGAGGAGGAGGAAGGAACGCAGGACGCTGGGAAGACCGTGGCCCGCGCCAGGGGTGGCGCGATCAACCTCGCGAGGATCGCTGGCAAGACCCCTCGCGAGGGAGGCTGGAGGGATCAGCCTCGCGAGGATCGCCCGCAAGGCAACGCAGGCCTCCCACCGCCGCCGCAGCCAAGGAGAAACGAGGACCGCCCAGGACGAGGAGGCTGGGGGCTTCCAGGAGCCGGCGTCGAGCCTGCATCCTGGGTGAGCGCCCCAGCCTCTCAAATGCATCTTCAAGAAATGCGCTAAAACCGACCCCACCAATCGACAGGACGAGGGGGCGGGCTTCCAGGAGCGCGCGATCGCCTGCATCTTGGGCGGAGCACAAGCCCCAGCCTCTCAGCGCATCTTCAAGCAGTTCGCCCGCGAAGTGAATGCAGTCCTCCCCAGGCTCGAAGCCACGCGCCCTCTCAGGTGGTCGGCATGCGCCATCACGTTCAGCTCAGCAGATCAGCTCAAGTGTGCGGCTACAGCCGGAGTCCTCGATGCTTTGTTCCCCAATCATCAGCAACGTGGTGGTCACCAAGACCCTCATCGATGGCGGGGCAGGGCTCAACGTCCTGTCCGTGGAAGACATTCAACAACCTCCAAGTGCCCTACAACCAGCTTCAGCCAACCAAGCCTTTCTCCGGTATCACCGACGGCTCCACGGTCCCGATTGGGCAGGTCCGCCTCCCTGTCACCTTCGGGGCACGCGACAACTACCGCACCAGTCATCGACTTCGACGCTCGAACATTCGCCTACCGTACAACGCCATCCTCGGGTACCCAGCGCTGGCCAAGTTCATGGCCGTGAACTCACCACGGCCTACAACATCCTCAAGATGCCAGGAGGCGGAGTCAGTCACGGTGCCTGTGAGAGAAGGATGGGTATCCCTGGAGCGAGCCTTTCAAGGCCGCACTCACTGGGACCCGGATCGTGGAAGCAGGAGGCCTCCCGAGACCGCCCCCCAAGAAGAAGAAGACATCGTCCGGCCTGACCACTCAGGAGGCAGGCCCCTCTGGGCCCGCGCCTGCCCAGGGGGAACCTCCTTCCATCGCATAGGAAAGCGCGCCCGCGCCCTCCTCAGGCAGGGCTCGGGGGCTCTCCCCTGGAGGGCCACCGACCTAGCTAGGGTCACGAGGGAGGCGCTTGGGCACCACATGGAGGCGTGTTTCGAAGCACGTTTCCCTCAAGAAGGAGCAAGGCAAGGAGATCCAGACCCTCAGGAGTTCATCAGCAAGGCCATTCAGGAGCTACAGGAGTCAAGAGTCATGAAAGGCGGCCGCCGCCTACCAGCAGTGGCTCCCCATCCAGGCGAGAGATGGTGGGCTGCGCGTCTGCATCGACATACCAGGGCTCAACCGAGTCGCCTCTCTGGAGCGCCTCTGGCCCTCGCGAGTGGGGCGCTGTGGAGGCCACCCCACAGCTACGTTCGCATGCCTTACGGCTTGCCGAACGCGGCTGGCAGTACCAGCGCCTCATGAGGGGCATCACGGACAGAGAGGCCAGGCGTTCCGCAGCCCTGGCAGAGATGGAGATGGCCGCGAGGAGCCGCCAGCGCCTCCGGAGCCTCCCGAGGCCCCTGGGCCTGGGGGCTCGTGAGGATCGGCTCCCGCAGCCCACCGAGTCTGCTACACCAACACTCCTTCGTCCTCAACATCATCAGGTGACATCTCTCTAGTTTCACTTCCAACTGGGAGCGCCCCCCCAGGGTTGCATTATTCCCAGGCCGCGTGGATGCCGTCCCTGGCGTGTATCCCTTTTTATTTCGTCCAGTTAGCTTACCTTGTTGGGGGCGCCCCTCGGGCTGCATGACCCCCCAAGTCGCTCGGGCCTGACCCAGTGATGCCCACATTCCCAGCATCTATTTGAACGAATCCACTCCTTCGCGGCTAATGTGTTTTACCTAGTTGCCTGCTCAGCTGACGCCAACTAACGGAGCTGCTCCCAAACGGCACGACGCTTGCGCATGGGTCCGTCCCTGCAACCGACAAACCTGGATGGCTGAGCTCTGGCCGCGGCAGCCCCGCATAGCGTCACCTCGTCAAGCCTTCAGTGCCTCACTACCCCTCGGAAGCAACCAACGGCTGACTGTCAATTGTCATGGCAACCCCTTGTTTTTTCTATGATGGACCTGCAGGACCTCCTGAAGGAGCTGCGTCAGGCGAGGCCCTTGTGGTCTCCTCGCTCCTTCTCGTCCGCGCGAACCGCTTGCACGTTAAAGGGGGGGTGCCTGAGCATCGCGACTCAGGGCTCCTACTGGCTCTCCAGCCCTCACCCTCTGGCCTTGACCACGGCATCGCGACCTGGCATACCAGCGATGGCTGAGACTCGCTCGAGGGCCGGGACCCGAGGACGTAGAGCAGAAAGCGGAGCAAAAGAGAGAGGGGAGAGACACACGAGGACCTCGCCGAGCAACCTCGCGCCTGCCGATGCACGGACCCGGCGACACACCAGAGAGCGTCCTGATCATCGAGATAAGTCATCGCCCGGAAGTGCCAGCTGCCGTGGCACCATCCCCGCACCTAATGCCATCCCGTGTTAGCGCCGCCATTCTCCTTTCTCACCAAACGACGGCTGCTTGAGCGCCAAAGGGGACCTCCTGAGCATCGCGACTCAGGGGCTCTTACCGGACTCCGGGTCGCTCACCTCCTAGCCTTGACCACGGCATCGCGACCTGGCATACCAGCGACGGCTGAAGCCGCCTTGAGACTGGGACCTGTCGGCGCAGAGCACCAAGCCCTCGTGAGGTTCGAAAGGGAGGACCGAGCTAAGGCGGAATGAGCAACTCTCGCAAATTTACGACAAGGGTTATATTAACAAAACAGGATTACAGGCACCTTACAAGCCCCTACGAGACGCGTTTTTGACTCCTCGCAGGGAACGGATCCTAAAGGGACACAAACTACGCGCGTCCCTGCAAGAGACGCCATCATCAATAGTGGGCCGTCAAGCACCGACACCAACCCCATCCAGATCAGAGTCGGCGGCAGCCTGACGAGCCCGCCCTGCTCCAGGAGCGGAGCTGGCTCGGGGGCTCGTAGCTGTCGTCGCTCGTCTCCGGAGTTGCGAAGAACTCGCCGGAGTCGCTGGAACCTCCGGCGTCTCCACCACCTGAGGAGCCTCCAAGGGAGTGGGTGGCGAGCCCAGTCCTCACCGCAGTAGGGCCCAGGCCATCTTCCCCGGGGCAGCACTCCAGCCGGCGCCCGCTCGCATCGAAGACCTTGAAGAGCATCACTGAAGCACCGTCGTAGTCCAAGTGGATCGCAAAGACGCCCCTTGTCCTGCAAACCCGGGCGATCTCTCTCCAGCCCCGAGTCATGTAGACCTCGCCCGGGGCAACGACCGCGACCTCTGCCTCGGTCGCGAGGGTGCTGCAGCCGGCGTGCTGCAGCCAGAGCTCCAGGGGCTCCCCCCGCGGGGTGATGGAGGCGAAGAAGGGAGGCAGGCGGATCCAAGACTGAAGAGGAATGGTGACGTGGAGCACGAACTCTTGGGAGGAGCCCTCGGTGTGGACCCAGGGGGGACGACCCACCTTTCGTGACCGATGGCGCCGACGGCGGCGCGCCCGTGGCGTCAGCATCAGCTCCTGGGGCCCTCGACGGTGGGAGTACAATGGAGCGGGAACCCCGGCGGCGCCCGCTCGCACAAAGGCCTCGACAACACCCTGAAGGGCCCCCTTATTCCGGGCCACTGGGGGACGGAGCCGTTTCTTCGGCGGGAGTGGGTCTGGCCCCTCTTGGGGAGCCCTTTCCTTCTCTGCCGTCGGAGAACCGGCGGATCGGAGCCATCGCGGCAAGACGGAGCAAGGATCAGGAAGAAGGAGAAGCAAGGAGGGTGGACTGGAAGGGCGTGCGCCGTTCCGTACTTATAGCCGGCGAAGGCCAACTGCCGGCCTCCACGATCGCAGGTAATCATGACCTGTTTTGCATGCAGGGACTCGTCCAATCCGTGCAGTTGCCGAGGCGCCATGGGGAAGTGGAGACGCTCACGTCCAATCAACCGCCACGCGGCGCCCAAGGCCGCAGGCTGTTAGGGCCCGCAGCGCTTCGCCCTCGCCCTTCCGCCTTCCTGCACGGCCAAGTCCGGGCACGTCTTGGGCCCGGGGGCTACTGTAGGCGTTCTGGGAACGGGGGTCCCCAGACTTGCCTGCCTGCGGCCTGCGGCGTGGCTCAAAGGGGGGACCAGCACGGCCCATCTTCACCAACACAAACCCAAGACCCTCGCGAGGGGCCAAGCCTCGCGGGGCGGACGACGCGGAGCTTCCTCAGGCACGGCCTCGTCAGGCTGGCTCGCGAGGAGGCGGAGAAATCAAGGCGGGGTACCTCGTGAGGTGCCCGTGACGCAAGCCATGACGACTCAGGGCACCAGGCGGGTGCCAGCCCACGCAGCGTCCTCCTTTCCTCTTTGGTGCAAAGGGGGCAAGCGCAGCCGCGGAGTACCGAGGCATCAGGAAAAGGTTGCCATTTCGGTGCAACGAGACCAAGACCAGGAGGACTACGAGACGGAGGTCACCGTGGAGCCCAAGACGGCGTCATCACTAGAGCTTTGCGCAGACGAAGACTACTTTTGTCAGGATAGCAGATATTTGCTGTCCCCTTTCAAATTAGCCCGCCATTGTTGGCTCCCTTCCCGCTCGATATTTGGGAAGAGGACCAGGGCCTCTATAAATAGGGCCAGCCACCCACATAGCAAGGGGGCGAGAGGTTCGTTCGGTCGGTCGGTTAGAGAGAGAGAAAGAGAAAGACGACTGAACTCCTCCCAGCAGTTCATCGCCCCGGACAAGAACAGACCCTCGCGAGGCTGTTCTTCCTTGTATCGTTCATCATCATCAGCCCAAGAGGCAATCCACCACACCACACACTGGAGTAGGGTATTACACCACAACGGTGGCCCGAACCAGTATAAACCCTGTGTCTCTTGTTGTTCTTTCCATAGTTTAGATCTAGCGAGGGGGTGCAGGTAGGTAGGAGGCGAAATCTCCGCGCGCACCCCAGTGTTCGCCTCAAGGGTCTGCCGGCGAAATTCGAGCGAAGATGGAGCATAGCCAGACTATATGATTTTGTAGGGATAACTTTCTTTGGCCATGTTATTTTGAAGAGACATAATTGCTTAGTTAGTATGCTTGAAGTATTATTATTTCTATGTCAATATTAAACTTTTATCTTGAATCTTTCGGATCTGAATATTCATACCACAATTAAGAAAATTACATTGAAATTATGCCAAGTAGCATTCCACATCAAAAATTCTGTTTTTATCATTTACCTACTCGAGGACGAGCAGGAATTAAGCTTGGGGATGCTTGATACGTCTCCAACGTATCTATAATTTTTTATGTTCCATGCTATATTATATCCTGTTTTGGACATTATTGGGATTTATTATACACTTTTATATTATTTTTGGGACTAACCTATTAACCGGAGGCCCAGCCCAGAATTGTTGCTGTTTTTTTGCCTATTTTAGGGTTTCGCAGAAAAAGAATATCAAACGGAGTCCAAACGGAATGAAACCTTCGGGAACGTGATTTTTGGAACGAACATGATCCAGAGGACTTGGACCCTACGTCAAGCAATCAACAGGAAGGCACGAGGTAGGGGGGCCCCCCCCTCCCCCCAGGCGCGCCCTCCACCCTCGTGGGGCCCATGTTGCTCCACCGACGTACTCCTTCCTCCTATATATACCTACGTACCCCCAAACTACCAGATACGGAGCCAAAACCCTAATTCCACGCCGTAACTTTCTGTATCCACGAGATCCCATCTTGGGGCCTTTTCCGGAGCTCCGCCGGAGGGGATCATCAGGAGGGCTTCTACATCAACACCATAGCCTCCGATGAAGTGTGAGTAGTTTACCTCAGACCTACGGGTCCATAGTTATTAGCTAGATGGCTTCTTCTCTCTTTTTGGATTCTCAATACAAAGTTCTCCCCCTCTCTTGTGGAGATCTATTCGATGTAATCTTTATTTGCGGTGTGTTTGTTGAGATCGATGAATTGTGGGTTTATGATCAAGTTTATCTATGAACAATATTTGAATCTTCTCTGAATTCTTTTATGTATGATTGGTTATCTTTGCAAGTCTCTTCGAATTATCAGTTTGGTTTGGCCTACTAGATTGATCTTTCTTGCAATGGGAGAAGTGCTTAGCTTTGGGTTCAATCTTGCGGTGTCCTTTCCCAGTGACAGTAGGGGCAGCAAGGCACGTATTGTATTGTTGCCATCGAGGATAAAAAGATGGGGTTTATATCATATTGCATGAGTTTATCCCTCTACATCATGTCATCTTGCTTAAAGCGTTACTCTGTTCTCTTGAACTTAATATCTAGATGCATGCTGGATAGCGGTCGATGTGTGGAGTAATAGTAGTAGATGCAGGCAGGAGTCGGTCTACTTGTCTCGGACGTGATGCCTATATACATGATCATACCTAGATATTCTCATAATTATGCTCAATTCTGTCAATTGCTCAACAGTAATTTGTTCACCCACCTTAATACTTATGCTCTCGAGAGAAGCCTCTAGTGAAACCTATGGCCCCCGGGTCTATTTTCCATCATATTAATCTTCCAATACTTAGTTATTTCCTTTTCCATTTATTTTACTTGCATCTTTGTTTCTCTTTATCATAAAAATACCAAAAATATTATATTATCATATCTATCAGATCTCACTCTCGTAGGTGACCGTGAAGGGATTGAAAACCCCTTTATCGCGTTGGTTGCAAGGAGTTTATTTGTTTGTGTAGGTGCGAGGGACTCGTGCGTGGCCTCCTACTGGATTGATACCTTGGTTCTCAAAAACTGAGGGAAATACTTACGCTGCTCTATTGCATCACCCTTTCCTCTTCAAGGGAAAACCAACGCAGTGCTCAAGAGGTAGCAATCGTTAGCGATTTTTCCGTATTACACGAAGGACCGTTTCCTGGTCACCTATGTAACACCACGATATTCAGATCACCGCGTACATACCAGGGGCTACATCGTAGACCCACCATCAAACTCCTAGGGCTAAGTGAAAGTGTTAAAGCCCTATAGTCCAATTGCCTAGTTCGCCACACTGACACCTCCGTTACGGACCAAGACGTTGGGTCAAGAGTGATCAGGTGCTAATCCGAACACCCCCGTATTATATGCGAGGGGGCTGAAGCCGACGACTGGAAAACTTTCAGATTATAAAAAATGGCCACACAGGAGGAAAAAACTTTCAGAGAAAGGTATGAATATAACACAACCTTAATATATCATAATATTGTTCTCACAATTACAGTGCATCGATTCGAACATAATGTCCTTCGAGCATTGGCCCTCTACCAAGCAGGCGCCCTCTAGGACATCGTCCAAATAATGCTCCGACGTGCGGTGGTCCTTGCCGCTGGGCAGGCCTTTAACCGCAACATCGGTGGCCTTCATCTTTGCCCAGTACATCTTGACACGGGCGAAGGCCATCCGAACACCTTCTATGCACGCCGACCGCTTGACAGCATCGATACGCGGCACTGCATCGACAAGTTGCTGCACCAAACCGAAATAGTTGTTCAGAATGGGCTCAGCCAGCCACAGCTGGACCACGACGTCCTTCATGGCAGCTCCGGACATCTTGTGGAGCTCGTCCCGCTGTGTTATATGTTCGTTCAACAACACCTGACGCCATGGCAGGTTGAATTGTGACCAGAAAAGCTTCTCCGCAGAACATCCTTCTCGTGCTTGGAAGAACTGCGCCGTGTCAGAGACACTCTTCGGCAGGTCCAAGAACGCGTCTGGAGAACTCCACAATTGATTAAGCAGAGCATACTCTGGGTCCCGAATTTAGTCTGTAAAAGAAAGAGCTTACCAGCCGCTATCTCCCCAGCTTGCCGGATCTCCTCCCGAGCCGCTCTAGACTCGGACCATGCTTCTCTCGCCTCTTGTAAGGCCTTGTCGAGTTCGGTGGCCTTGGTTTTGTTATCCTCCTCGAGTGATTTGCACTTGCCAGTGGCATCCTTTAGCTCTCGCTCCATCACAGATATTCTCTTCTCGCACTGGCGCCGCGTGGCCTGCTCAGCCTTTAAATTAGCAGCCGCCTTCTGGACAGCCGCATTACTCACTCTGGCCTACTCCTTGGCCTGGCCAAGCTCAGCTCGCAGGGTCTCAACAGCGGTAGCACCATCTATAGTCATGCATATCACATTGTATAGTTTTCATCTTCGTGCTCATACTATTATACATGCGTAAGCGGGCGGTCCCAAAACATACCTTGTGCCTCATCGAGCCGCCTCTTAATAAGGGTAATGTCTTCATCAGCTAATTCAAGTTCCTGCTTTGAATATGCAATTTCCGCGGCTTGGGCAGTCGCCTTTGACATAATAGCCTGTTTTCAAATTAATCATGTTACTTCCTGAGTGAATCCTTTTCGATCCTCTGATTGCCTCCCTGTGGAGGCCGACTAGAGTCTCAGGGGCTACTATCTATACACAGGTGCATTTTTGCATAAAAAGAGCAGTTATTACTGTGAAGGCTTCGTTCAAACCGCTTCTCGCGGATAGAATCCTCTCGACTACCGTACCCATTAAGGTACGATGTTCCTCGGCGATGGATGCACTTTGTAGTGTGCCCATCAGTGTATCCGGCACATCCGGATTTCCGGAGGCTGCCGCGGGAGTGTAAACTGCCTCCAAAAGGGTATGCTTACTCGACCCTAGGGTCGTCTCCGGCTGTAAACTGGATAGTTCGAGGCCCGTATCATTGGTCCCTGATACGTCTTCGTCGTATCTATAATTTTTGATTGTTCCATGCCAATATTCTATAACTTTTATATACTTTTGGAAACTTTTTATACTATTTTTGGGACTAACATATTGATCCAGTGCCCAGTGCCAGTTCCTGTTTGTTGCATGTTTTTTGTTTCGCAGAAAATCCATATCAAACGGAGTCCAAACGGGATAAAAACAGACAGAGATTTTTTTTGGAATCAACGTGATTTTTGGGAAGAAGAATCAACGCGACACGATGCCCGAGGGGGCCACGAGGCAGGGGGCGCGCCCTGGGCCCTCGTGGCCACCCCGTAAGGTGGTTGGTTCCCTTCTTTCTCTGCAAGAAATCCAATATCCGGATAAAAATCGTGTCCAAATTTCAGCCCAATCAGAGTTCTCCGAGAATATAAGAAATGGTGAAAGGGCAGAATCTGGGAACGCAGAAACAGAGAGAGACATAGAGACAGATCCAATCTCGGAGGGGCTCTCGCCCCTCCCATGCCATGGAGGCCATGGACCAGAGGGGAAACCCTTCTCCCATCTAGGGAGAAGGTCAAGGAAGAAGAAGAAGAAGAAGGGGGGCTCTCTCCCCCTCTCTCCCGGTGGCGCCGGAACGCCGCCGGGGCCATCATCGTGTGACGGCGATCTCAACACCTCCGTCATCTTCACCAACATCTTCATCACCTTCCCCCATCTATCTACATCGGTCCACTCTCCTGCAAGCCGTTGTACCCTCTACTTTAACATGGTGCTTTATGCTTCATATTATTATCCAATGATGTGTTGCCATCCTATGATGTCTGAGTAGATTTTCGTTATCCTATCAGTAATTGGTGAATTGCTATGATTGGTTTAAATTGCTTGTGGTTATGTTCCTGTCCTTTGGTGCCCATCATATGAGCGCACTCGTGGATCACACCATAGGGTTAGTTGTATGTTGATAGGAATATGTATTGGAGGGCAAGAGTGATAGAAGCTTCAACCTAGCATAGAAATTTATGCATACGGGATTGAAGGGGGACCAATATATCTTAATGGTATGGTTGGGTTTTACCTTAATGAACGTTAGTAGTTGCGGATGCTTGCCAATAGTTCCAATCATAAGTGCATAGAATTCCAAGTCAGGGATGACAAGCTAGTAGTGGCCTCTCCCACATAAAACTTGCTATCTGTCTAGTAAAGTAGTCATTTGCTTAGGGACAATTTCGCAACTCCTACCACCACTTCTCCACACTCGCTATACTAACTTTATTGCCTCTTTACCTAAAACAGCCCCTAGTTTTTATTTATGTGATCTTTATATTCTTGCAAACCTATCACGTTACACCTACAAAGTACTTCTAGTTTCATAGTTGTTCTAGGTAAATCGAATGTTAAGCGTGCGTAGAGTTGTATCGGTGGTCGATAGAACTTGAGGGAATATTTGTTCTACATTTAGATCCTCATTGGGTTTGACACTCTTACTTATCAAAAGAGGCTACAATTGACCCTCTATACTTGTGGGTTACCAGTCCCCGCGGGAGCCGCCTCCCCTGGACCCTTGATGATCGAAATATCACCTTCGGGCTCTATCTCCTCTATCCCCACGCTGCTGGATGGTCAGGGGAGATCCTATAGGACGACACCTCGAAGTCGTCCACCCTTAGGGGCGGTGAAGCTTGGGATCAGCTGAGTCTTCGTGAAGTGGAGCCGAACACCTGATTCGCTCCGCCTTATTTATCCAGCCCTAGTTGAAGATAGGTTTTTCAGTACATCGCTATGGGATAATTAACCTAATTGCGTTCAGGAGTTGGGTACTTACTGGGTATCCGTATGATTGCAGTCGAGGCCGATGTCCTCGGATGTGTCCGGCCAATGCTTTCGAGCCTTTAATAATAGTTCCCACATCCCTTTGTGCGCTGTGTTGAAGAATTGCTGAAGGGTCCGCGGCCCTTCTGGGTTGAACTCCCACATGCGAAGAGGCCGTCGCTGACATGGGAGAACCCGGCGGACTAGCATCACCTGGATCACGTTAATGAGATTGGTGTCCTTTCCAAGGATGCTCTGGATATGACTTTGCAGCGTCTGCACTTCATCAGTTGATCCCCAGTCAAGCCCCTTATTAATCCATGATGCGAGTTGCAATGGAGGGCCAGATCGGAATGCTGGCGTGGCTGCCCATTTGGTACCACGAGGTTCGGTGATGTAAAGCCACTCCCACCGCCATAAGTTGGAGGTTTCCGAGAAGGTGCCCTTTGGCCAGACAGTATTAGCAATCTTGCTCACCATAGCGCCGCCGCACTCCGCCTACTCCCCGTCGATTATCTTCGGCTTCACACTGAAGGTCTTGAGCCATAGGCCGAAGTGTAGGGGGATATGGAGAAAGGCTTCACACACAATGATGAACGCCGAGATGTGGAGAAAGGAGTTCGGGGCTAGGTCGTGAAAATCTAGCCCATAATAGAGCATGAGGCCACGAACGAAGGGGTGGAGAGCAAACCCTAGCCCGCGGAGGAGGTGAGAGATGAATACAACCCTCTCGCCATATTTTGGAGTGGGGATAACCTGCCCCTTTGCAGGGAGCCTGTGGGGGATCTCCGCAGTCGGGTACCTCTCCTCTCGGAGCTTCGCAATATCTTCCTTGGTAACCGAGGAGGCCGTCCACCTCCCTTGGGAGCTAGATTCGAACATAACTAGAAGGTTTGGTAGCAATGAAAGGAATCAGGACCTGGGCGTTGGAGCTCGGGGCTGGAAAGGCTGAGGAAGAGGTAGGAGTGGGGGACAAAGGTGGGTCTGTATCCCTTTATAAAGATGATGAATATCGAACGCCTCCTCACGGGACTTAAAGCAAGCCTATTCCCAAGGGATCGTGCAAACAACATGGTTGGATTACCCATGCCCATATTGATAAGAATCCCATGATAAGCGGGCACGATCTCTGCTTTGACAAGATGTGCCAATAAAGACAGTGTCTTGTAACGTGGAGCAAGAGGTTGAAAGATGGTTCAAAATAATAACCAGGCAGGGGACGTAACGTCTCGCCTCGAAAGCCGTCTGTAGATGGGACTTGTTAAATATTATGTCCTGTTGTGGTTGTATGTGGTGTCTGTTTCACAGAGCCAGACACGTTCTGTGTTCGAGGACTACTTTGAAGTATTTAGAGGAGGAACCCGCCTTGCAATGCCGAAGACAATTTGCGCGCCGGACACGACGTCATTGAAGCCTGGTTCAGGGGCTACCGAGGAGTCCTGGATTAAGAGGTCCTCGGACGTCCGGGCTATGTGACATGGGCCGGACTAATGGGCCATGGAGATACAAGACAGAAGACTTCCTCCCGTGTTCGGATGGGACTCTCCTATGCGTGGATGGCAAGATTGGTGTATGGATATGTAATTTCCTTCTTCTGCAAACTGACTCTGTACAACCCTAGCCCCCTCCGGTATCTATATAAACCATAGGGTTTAGTTCGTAGAGGCAATCATAATCATACAGGCTAGACGATTAGGGTTTAGCCATTACGATCTCGTGGTAGATCAACTCTTGTAACCCCTATACTCATCAAAGTCAATCAAGCAGGATGTAGTGTATTACCTCCATCAAGAGGGCCCGAACCTGGGTAAAACATCGTGTCCCTTGTCTCCTGTTACCATCAATCCTTAGACGCACAGTTCGGGACCCCCTACCCGAGATCTACCAGTTTTGACACCAACAATGACCCTGTGTAAGTACATGGACATGCATGTTAAGTACAACAGGGTTAGCATCCACCGAAAATAGTAAACGGGCAGCATCTCTAGTATATCTTCATTGCGGAGAGTAGCATGGTAGCAAATGGATAGGTTAAAAAAGGATACAAATGTTAATTGCAACAGGCTTAACAATATCCTAAGTCATGTTTTGTAAGTTTGTAGCCATTGAAATACAACTGTTTAAGTCTGGATTCAACTGTTAATTGCAACAGGCTTAATAGACATTGAAATCGGCACTGATAAAAACGCAATTGGCATAGTTAAGCATCACAAGGCAGGTGCTGCCAAAGTAGAGAATGGCCCAGATGTCTATAAAAATGTAGGGGAAGTAGCAAAAACATGTTAGGCATGTTTATGAGAACATGCTTAGTACATCAACCGTACAGAACATAGCCATTAATTGCAACTGGTATTGGTAAGATTGAACTGGTAAGTACATACTTGGTAAGTCCTGAGAGGTAGTTGCTGGGGCACTTCATCTTGTCCAGAGCCTGCCCAAATTCAGCGACGGCGGAGTGATAACCCACAAGTATAGGGGATCGCAACAGTTTTCGAGGGTAGAGTATTCAACCCAAATTTATTGATTCGACACAAGGGGAGCCAAAGAATATTCTCAAGTATTAGCAGCTGAGTTGTCAATTCAACCAAACCTGGAAACTTAATATCTGCAGCAAAGTGTTTAGTAGCAAAGTAATATGATAGTAGTGGTAATGGTGGCAAAAGGTAACGGTAGCAAAAGTAATATTTTTGGTGTTTTATAGTGATGATAACAATAGCAACGGAAAAGTAAATAAGCGAAGAACAATATATGGAAAGCTCGTAGGCAATGGACTGGTGATAGATAATTATGCCGGATGCGATCGATCATGTAACAGTCATAACCTAGGGTGACACAGAACTAGCTCCAATTCATCAATGTAATGTAGGCATGTATTCCGAATATAGTCATACGTCCTTATGGAAAAGAACTTGCATGACATCTTTTGTCCTACCCTCCCGTGGCAGCGGGGTCCTAGTGGAAACTAAGGGATATTAAGGCCTCCTTTTAATAGAGTACCGGACCAAAGCATTAACACATAGTGAATACATGAACTCCTCAAACTACGGTCATCACCGGGAGTGGTCCCGATTATTGTCACTTTGGGGTTGCAGATCATAACACATAGTAGGTGACTATAGACTTGCAAGATAAGATCAAGAACTCACATGTATTCATGAAAACATAATAGGTTCAGATCTGAAATCATGCACTCGGGCCCTAGTGACAAGCATTAAGCATAGCAAAGTCATAGCAACATCAATCTCAGAACATAGTGGATACTAGGGATCAAACCCTAACAAAACTAACTCGATCACATGATAAATCTCATCCAACCCATCACCGTCCAACAAGCCTACGATGGAATTACTCACGCACGAGCGGTGAGCATCATGAAATTGGTGATGGAGGGATGGTTGATGATGACGATGGCGACGGATTCCCCTTCTCCGGAGCCCCGAACGGACTATAAGATCAGCCCTCCCGAGAAGGTTTTAGGGCTTGGCGGCGGCTCTGTAATCGTAAAAGCGATGAATCCTTCTCTCTATTTTTCTCCCCGAAAGCAATATATAGAGTTGGAGTTGAGGTTCGGAGGAGCTCCAGGGGGCACGAGGGGGGGGCGCGCCCAGGGGGCAGGTCGCTCCCCACCCTCGTGGCTAGGGTGTGGGCCCCTGGTCTTCATCTTTTGCAGGATTTTTTATTATTTCCAAAAAGATTCCGTGAAGTTTCAGGTCATTCCGAGAACTTTTGTTTCTGCACATAAATAACACCATGGCAATTCTGCTGAAAACAGCGTCAGTCCGGGTTAGTTCCATTCAAATCATGCAAGTTAGAGTCCAAAACAAGGGCAAAAGTGTTTGGAAAAGTAGATACGACGGAGACGTATCAACTCCCCAAGCTTAAACCTTTGCTTGTCCTCAAGCAATTCAGTTGATAAACTGAAAGTGATAAAGAAAAACTTTTACAAACTCTATTTGCTCTTGTTGTTGTAAATATGTAAAGCCAGCATTCAAGTTTTCAGCAAAGATTATAAACTAACCACATTCACAATAACGCTTAGGTCTCATGTTTACTCATATCAATGGCATAATCAACTAGCGAGCAATAATAATAAATCTCGGATGACAACACTTTCTCAAAACAATCATAATATGATATAACAAGATGGTATCTCGCTAGCCCTTTCTGAGACCGCAAAACATAAATGCAGAGCACCTTTAAAGATCAAGGACTGACTAGACATTGTAATTCATGGTAAAAGAGATCCAGTCAAGTCATACTCAATGTAAACTAACAGTAATGAATGCAAATGACAGCGGTGCTCTCCAACTGGTGCTTTTTAATAAGAGGGTGATGACTCAACATAAAAGTAAATAGATAGGCCCTTCGCAGAGGGAAGAAGGGATTTGTAGAGGTGCCAGAGCGTGATTTTGAAATATAGGTGAATAATATTTTGAGCGGTATACTTTCATTGTCAACATAACAACCAAGAGATGGCAATATCTTCCATGCTACACACATTATAGGCGGTTCCCAAATAGAATGGTAAAGTTTATACTCCCCCTCCACCAACAAGCATCAATCCATGGCTTGCTCGAAACAACGAGTGCCTCCAACTAACAAGAGTCCCAGGGGGAGTTTTGTTTGCAATTATTTTGATTTGATTTGCATAAAGCATGGGACTGCGCATCCCGGTGACCATCCACTTTCTTGTGAGTGAGGAGCGGAGTCCACTCCTCTTGAGTATAACCCGCCTAACATGGAAGATACGGACAGCCCTAGTTGATACATGAGCTATTCGAGCATACAAAACAGGATATTTATTTGAAGGTTTAGAGTTTGGCACATACAAATTTACTTGGAACGGCAGGTAGATACCGTATATAGGTAGGTATGGTGGACTCATATGGAACTATGGGGTTTATGGATTGGATGCACAAGCAGTATTCCCGCTTAGTACAGGTGAAGGCTAGCAAAGACTGGGAAGCGACCAGCTAGAGAGCGACAACAGTCGTGAACATGCATTAAAATTAATCAACACCGAATGCAAGCATGAGTAGGATATAATCCACCATGAACATAAATATCGTGAAGGCTATGTTGATTTTGTTTCAACTACATGCGTGAACATGTGCCAAGTCAAGTCACTTAAATCATTCAAAGGAGGATACCACCCTATCATACCACATCACAACCATTTTAATAGCATGTTGGCACGCAAGGTAAACCATTATAAGCTCCTAGCTAATCAAGCATGGCACAAGAATTATGATCTCTAGTTGTCATTGCAAACATGTTTATTCATAATAGGCTGAATCAGGAACGATGAACTAATCATATTTACAAAAACAAGAGAGGTCGAGTTCATACCAGCTTTTCTCATCTCAGTCAGTCCATCATATATCGTCATAATTGCCTTTCACTTGCACGACCGAATGATGTGATAATAATAATAGTGCGCGTGCATTGGACTAAGCTGGAATCTGCAAGCATTCAATAAACAGGAGAAGACAAGGCAATATGGGCTCTTTTGTCAGATCAACAATAATGCATATAAGAGCCACTTCAACAATTTAATCATGGTCTTCTCCTATCGACCCCCAAAGAAAAGAAAAATAAAACTATTTACAGGGAAAGCTCCCAACAAGCAAAAGAAACAGGAAATCTTTTTGGGTTTTCTTTTTAATTACTACTACAAGCATGGAAATTAAAACTAGCTAAAAGCTACAACTAATTTTTTTGTTTTTCTTAAGGTTTATTAAACACACAAGAAGAAAGCATAAAAAGGAAATAAACTAGCATGGATGATACAATGAAAAAGTATGAGCACCGACATCTAGCAATGAGTGTGTGAACATAAATGTAATGTCGGTGAGAAATACATACTCCCCCAAGCTTAGGCTTTTGGCCTAAGTTGGTCTTGGCCACGGCTGGCCTCACAGATATCCAAAGTTGTGGTTGGGGTCGTACTGAGGTCCAACGGTCATTGCATCGTGGGCTGCAGCTTGGAGGCGAGCTATCTCAGCTCTCCTCTTATACTCTTCCGCCTCCTCTCTGGTTATAAAATTTTTGCCTGAAAGTCAAAGAAAGTAGAAGCAGGGAGAGCAGTGTGATAGGTGTGTCGTCTGTCAAAGATTAGTCCGGTACTGGAGGAACTGATCGTTCCTCTCAACAAACTGATGACGAAAACCCATAGCCTCATAATCCAAATAAGCAGGAGGCAACTCAATATCATCCTCACGTATGGTTATACCAAGAAAATTAGCTATGCGGGTTGCATAAATTCCACCAAAGAAATCTCCATTAAATCTATTAAGATGCAACCTACGTGCAACAATGGCTCCCAAATTATAAGATTTATCTCCTAACACAGCACTCCTAAGAATACTGAGGTCGGGACACCCATGTGACATGCCTCATCTTTACCATTAATGCATCTACCTATGAAGAGAGTAAAATAATGTATAGCAGGAAAGTGAATGCTTCCTATGGTAGCTTGTGTTATATCTCTATATTCCCCCATAGTTATACTAGCAAGAAAATCTCTAAATTCAGACTTGCGAGGTTCCCTAACACTACCCATTGTGGAAGTTTGCAAGAAGTGGTAAAATCCTCAAAGTCCATCGTATAAGATTTTTCATAAAGATCAAACAGGACAGTTGGAGAATTGCATGAAGATGAAAATTCAAACCTCCTCACAAAGGAACTAGTGAGATAGTGGTACTGGCAGCACTTTTCCTCCTCGAAGCTCACAAGTTCAGCGTTACGCAAATATGCGTTAAATTCTTCCTTGATTTCCGCTCAATCCATAAAGTCCTCTGAAGGCCATTCACAGGGCCGCACTGGGAGCATCCCTTGGTGGCTCATCGTCAGCATCATGCATTGCAAGCCTGGGTCCTTGCTTCCTTGAAGAACCACCTTGGTACATTTTCCTAAGCATATTTCTTCCTCTGAAAAATTTCTGAAATTTTTAGTAACTTCAAACAAAAGTGAACCAAACTCAATAAAATTGATAGCAACTACTCCTACAAGTGCCTAGAGCCTATATCATGCATTAGAACTACTTGGAACCATATAAATTTGACATGCAAGCTCAAGAACATGGTCACCTAGGCAGCACAAATTTGCAATGAATAAAGCACTAGAACAAAAACTAATTGGACCAATGGAGGAGTCACATACCAAGGAACAATCTCCCCAAGCAGTTTTGTGAGAGGTGCTTTGAGCAAGGAGATCGAAAATCGCAGCAAAATGAGCTAGAACTCGTGCTTGAGCTGGATATTGATGTTTTGGGAGGAAGAAGAAGTGTGTGGGTGCAGGAATAAGTGGAGGAGGGCCACCAGGGGGCCCACGAGGCAGGGGGCGCACCCTCCACCCTCGTGGCCAGGTGGATGCCCCCTGCTGTGTTCTCAGTGCCAAATATTCTCAAATATTCCAGAAAAAATCATATTTAAATTTCAGGGCATTTGGAGAACTTTTATTTTCGGGGTATTTTTATATTGCACGGATAATCAGATAACAGACAGAAAATACTATTTTTATTTTATTTAATATAAATAACAGAAAGTAAAAAGGGTACAGAAGGTTGTGCCTTCTAGTTTCATCCATCTCATGCTCATCAAAAGGAATCCACTAACAAGGTTGATCAAGTCTTGTTAACGAACTCATTCCGAATAACATGGAACCGGAGAAATTTGCGAATAACACTATGTTACCTCAACGGGGATATGCACATCCCCAATAATAAGAATATCATATTTCTTCTTGACAGTAGGAAGAGGAAATTCAAAACCTCCAAATATAATCGATGGAATTTTTCCAATAGAGTTGATACTATGAACTTGAGGTTGTTTCCTTGAAAGTGTACTGTATGCTCATTACCATTAACATGAAAAGTGACATTGCCTTTAGTGCAATCAATAACAGCCCCTGCAGTATTCAAAAAGGGTCTTCCAAGAATAATAGACATACTATCATCCTCGGGAATATCAAGAATAACAAAGTCCGTTAAAATAGTAACGTTTGCAACCACAACAGGCACATCCTCACAAATACCGACAGGTATAGCAGTTGATTTATCAGCCATTTGCAAAGATATTTCAGTAGGTGTCAACTTATTCAAATCAAGTCTACGATATAAAGAGAGAGGCATAACACTAACACCGGCTCCAAGATCACATAAAGCAGTTTTAACATAGTTTCTTTTAATGGAGCATGGTATAGTAGGTACTCCTGGATCCCCAAGTTTCTTTGGTATTCCACCCTTAAAAGTATAATTAGCAAGCATGGTGGAAATTTCAGCTTCCGGTATCTTTCTTTTATTTGTAACAATATCTTTCATGTACTTAGCATAAGGATTCATTTTAAGCATATCAGTTAATCGCATACGCAAAAAGATAGGTCTAATCATTTCAGCAAAGCGCTCAAAATCCTCATCATCCTTTTTCTTGGATGGTTTGGGAGGAAAAGGCATGGGTTTCTGAACCCATGGTTCTCTTTCTTTACCATGTTTCCTAGCAACAAAGTCTTTCTTATCATAAGTTGATTCTTTGATTGTGGGTTATCAAGATCAACAACAGGTTCAATTTCTATATCATTATCATTACTAGGTTGAGCATCATCATGAACATTATCATTAACATTATCACTAGTTTCAGGTTCATTACCAGATTGTGTTTCAGCATCAGAAATAGAAATATCATTTGGATTCTCAGGTGTTTCAACAATAGGTTCATTAGAAGCATGCAAAGTCCTATCATTTTTCTTTTTCTTATTTTTAGAAGGACTAGGTGCATCATATTATTTCTCTGAGAATCTTGTTCAATTCTCTTAGGGTGGCCTTCAGGATACAAAGGTTCCTGAGTCATTCTACCAGTTCTAGTAGCCACTCTAACAGCATAATCATTATTCTTACTATTCAATTCATTGAGCAAATCATTTTGAGCTTTAAGTACTTGTTCTACTTGAGTGGTAACCATAGAAGCATGTTTACTAATAAGTTTAAGTTCACCTTTGACATTAGCCATATAATCACCCAAGTGTTCAAGCATATCAGCATTGCGTTTTAATTCTCTACCAAAATAAGCATTGAAGTCTTCTTGCTTAACCATAAATTTATCAAACTCATCTAAGCATGGGCTAGCAAACTTAGTAAATGGGATTTCAGCTTTATCATATCTATAGAGAGAATTTACCTTTACTACCTGTGTCGGGTTATCAAGACCATGATTTCTTCAATAGGTAATGGATTAAGATCATATGTTTCTTCAACAGGCGGTAAATTAAGACCGTGTATTTCTTCAATAGGAGGTAAATTCTTAACATCTTCAGCTTTAATACCTTTTTCTTTCATAGATTTCTTTGCCTCTTGCATATCTTCAGGACTGAGAAATAGAACACCTCTTTTCTTCAGAGTTGGTTTAGGAATAGGCTCAGGAAGGCTCAGGAAGTGTCCAATTATTTTCATTTGTCAACATATTATTCAATAGAATTTCAGCTTCATCCGGTGTTCTTTCCCTGAAAACAGAACTAGCACAACTATCCAGGTAATCTCTGGAAGCATCGGTTAGTCCATTATAAAAGATATCAAGTATTTCATTTTTCTTAAGAGGATGATCAGGCAAAGCATTAAGTAATTGGAGAAGCCTCCCCCAAGCTTGTGGGAGACTCTCTTCTTCAATTTGCACAAAATTATATATATCCCTTAAAGCAGCTTGTTTCTTATGAGCAGGGAAATATTTAGCAGAGAAGTAATAAATCATATCCTAGGGACTACGCACACAACCAGGATCAAGAGAATTAAACCATATCTTAGCATCACCCTTTAATGAGAACGGAAATATTTTAAGGATATAAAAGTAGCGAGTTCTCTCATCATTAGTGAACAGGGTGGCTATATCATTTAATTTAGTAAGATGTGCCACAACAGTTTCAGATTCATAGCCATGAAAAGGATCAGATTCAACCAAAGTAATTATATCAGGATCAACAGAGAATTCATAATCCTTATCAGTAACACAGATAGGTGAAGTAGCAAAAGCAGGGTCAGGTTTCATTCTAGCATTAAGAGATTGCTGCTTCCATTTAGCTAATAACCTCTTGAGCTCGTATCTATCTTTGCAAGCTAAAATAGCTAAAGCAGCTTCTTTTTCCAAAAACATAACCCTCAGGAATAACAGGCGATTCATATTTATTAGGGGGAGAGTCTTCATCATCACTTTCATCAATATTATCAGTTTCAATAATTTCATTCTCTCTAACCCTAGCAAGTTGTTCATCAAGAAATTCACCAAGTGGCACAGTAGTATCAAGCATAGAAGTAGTTTCATCATAAGTATCATGCATAGCAGAAGTGGCATCATCAATAACATGCGACATATCAGAACGAATAGCAGAAGCAGGTTTAGGTGTCGCAAGCTTACTCAAAACAGAAGGTGAATCAAGTGCAGAGCTAGATGGCAGTTCCTTACCTCCCCTCGTAGTTGAGGGATAAATCTTGGTTTTTGGATCTCTCAAGTTCTTCATAATGATAAGCAGATATAAATCCCAAGTGACTCAAAGAATAGAGCTATGCTCCCGCAACGGCGCCAGAAAATAGTCTTGATAACCCACAAGTATAGGGGATCGCAACAGTTTTCGAGGGTAGAGTATTCAACCCAAATTATTGATTCGACACAAGGGGAGCCAAAGAATATTCTCAAGTATTAGCAGCTGAGTTGTCAATTCAACCACACCTGGAAACTTAATATCTGCAGCAAAGTATTTAGTAGCAAAGTAATATGATAGTAGTGGTAACGGTAGCAAAAGGTAATGATAGAAAAGTAATGTTTTTGGTATTTTGTAGTGATGATAGAATAGCAACGGAAAAGTAAATAAGCGAAGAACAATATATGGAAAGCTCGTAGGCAATGGATCGGTGATAGAGAATTATGCCGGATGTGGTTCATCATGTAATAGTCATAACCTAGGGTGACACAGAACTAGCTCCAATTCATCAATGTAATGTAGGCATGTATTCCGAATATAGTCATATGTGCTTATGGAAAAGAACTTGCATGACATCTTTTTTCCTACCCTCCCGTGGCAGCGGGGTCCTAATGGAAACTAAGGGATATTAAGGCCTCCTATTAATAGAGTACCGGACCAAAGCATTAACACATAGTGAATACATGAACTCCTCAAACTACGGTCATCACCGGGAGTGGTCCCGATTATTGTCACTTCGGGGTTGCCGGATCATAACACATAGTAGGTGACTATAGATTGCAAGATAGGATCAAGAACTCTCATATATTGAGGAAAACATAATAGGTTCAGATCTCAAATCATGGCACTCAGGCCCTAGGGATCAAACCCTAACAAAACTAACTCGATTACATGATAAATATCATCCAACCCATCACCGTCCAGCAAGCCTACGATGGAATTACTCACGCACGGTGGTGAGCATCATGAAATTGGTGATGGAGGATGGTTGATGATGACGATGGCGACGGATTCCCCTCTCCGGAGCCCCGAACGGACTCTAGATCAGCCCTCCCGAGAGGTTTTAGGGCTTGGCGGCGACTACGTATCGTAAAACGCGATGAATCCTTCCCTCCTATTTTTTCTCCCTGAAAGCAAATATATAGAGTTGGAGTTGAGATCAAAGGAGCTCCAGGGGGCCCACGAGGTAGAGGGGCGCGCCCAGGGGGCAGGCGCGCCCCCCACCCTTGTGGCTAGGGTGTGGGCCCCCTGGTCTTCATATTTTGCAAGGATTTTTTATTATTTCCAAAAATATCTTCCATGAAGTTTCATGTCATTCCGAGAACTTTTGTTTCTGCACATAAATAACACCATGGCAATTCTGCTGAAAACAGCGTCAGTCCGGGTTAGTTCCATTCAAATCATGCAAGTTAGAGTCCAAAACAAGGGCAAAAGTGTTTGGAAAAGTAGATACGACGGAGACGTATCACGGAGGTGAGCTGTTCCTCCGGGTCGAAGCGTCGATCAGTGCCACTGACATGTGTACCTACAGGCAACCGGTAAATGGTTGAAGTTAAATTGCAATTGCACAAATGATGTGAAATACTGTAAGACATGGGATGCAGCTAACCTCGACGGCAAAAAACAACATCGGTCGTTATGACCCTGCGTAAGTACATGGACAGGCATGTCAAGTACAACAGGGTTAGCATCCACTAAAAATAGCAAATGAGCAGCATCTCTAGTGATATCCTGAGTCATGTATTGTAAGTTTGTTGCTGGTATTGGTGAAATTGAGCTAGACACGGTAATATTTGAACATCACACAGTGTGTAGTGCTGAAATAAACAAGGCACGAACATGCTTAATACATCAACCATACAAATCATAGTCATTGCAAGTGGTATTGGTAAGATTTAGCTGGTCAGATCTTACATGTTAAGTCCTGGGGGGGGTAGTCGCTGGGGCACTTCATCTGGTCCAGAGCCTGCACCATGTCTGCTGGC
>NC_053025.1:462707693-462739089 GCF_003073215.2 Triticum urartu | reverse complement strand
CTAACTCGATTACATGATAGATCTCATCCAACCCATCACCGTCCAGCAAGCCTACGATGGAATTACTCAGGCACGGCGGTGAGCATCATGAAATTGGTGATGGAGGATGGTTGATGATGATGGCGACGGATTCCCCTCTCCGGAGCCCCGAACAGACTCCAGATCAGCCCTCCCGAGAGGTTTTAGGGCTTGGCAGCTCCATATCGTAAAACACGATGAATCTTTCTCTCTCATTTTTTTCTCGCCGAAAGCAAATATATAGAGTTGGAGTTGAGGTCGGAGGAGCTCCAGGGGGGCCACGAGGTAGGGGGGGCGCCCCCCACCCTCGTGGATAGGTGGTGGGCCCCCTGGTCTTCATCTTTTGCAAGGATTTTTTATTATTTCCGAATAGATGTTCCGTGAAGTTTCAGATCATTCCAAGAACTTTTGTTTCTGCACATAAATAACACCATAGCAATTCTGCTGAAAACAGCGTCAGTCCGGGTTAGTTCCATTCAAATCATGCAAGTTAGAGTCCAAAACAAGGGCAAAAGTGTTTGGAAAACTAGATACGACGGAGACGTATCAATGATCACCATCATCATCGGCTTGACATCTTGATCTCCATCGAAGCATCATTGTCGTCTTGCCAACTATTGCTTCTACGACTATCGCTACTGCTTAGTGATAAAGTAAAGTAATTACATGGTGATTGCATTTCATACAATAAAGCGACAACCATATGGCTCCTGCCAGTTGCCGATAACTCTGTTACAAAACATGATCATCTCATACAATAAAATTTAGCATCATGTCTTGACCATATCACATCACAACATGCCCTGCAAAAACAAGTTAGACGTCCTCTACTTTGTTGTTGCAAGTTTTACGTGGCTGCTACGGGCTTAGCAAGAACCGTTCTTACCTACGGCATAAAAACCACAACGTGGTATAGTGATTGATTTTTGATCTTCAGAAAGAACCTTGTTCATTGAATCCGATTCAACTAAAGTTGGAGAAATTGACACCCAACAGCCACCTGTGTGCGAAGCACGTCGGTAGAACCAGTCTCGCGTAAGCGTACGCGTAATGTCGGTCTGTGGCACTTCATCCAACAATACCGCCGAATCAAGAAACAACTAGTGAGGGCAAGCAATATGTATATACCCACGCCCACAAATCCTTTGTGTTCTACTCGTGCATATAACATCTATGCATGATGCCACTGTTGGGGAACGCAGTAATTTCAAAATTTTCCTACGCACACGCAAGATCTATCATGGTGATGCATAGCAACGAGAGGGGAAGAGTGTTGTCCACGTACCCTCGTAGACTGTAAGCGGAAGCATTATGACTACGCGTTTGATGTAGTCGTACGTCTTCACGATCCGACCGATCCTAGTACCGAAAGTACAGCACCTCCGCGATCTGCACACATTCAGCTCGGTGACGTCCCACGAACTCTCGATCCAGCTGAGTGTCGAGGGAGAGCTTCGTCAGCACGATGGCGTGATTACGGTGATGATGATGCTACCGGAACAGGGCTTCGCCTAAGCACCGCTATGATATGACCGAGGTGGATTATGGTGGAGGGGGGACCGCACACGGCTAAGGGATCAATGATCAACTTGTGTGTCTATGGGGTGCCCCTGGCCACGTATATAAATGATGGAGGGAGGAGGAGGCCATCCCTCATAGGGCGCGCCCAAAGTGTAGAGTCCTACTAGGACTCCCTAGTCCTAGTAGGATTCCACCACCCACATGGAATAGGAAAAAGGGAAGGGAGAAGGAGAAGGAAGGAAGGGGGAGCCACCTTTCCCTAGTCTAATTCAGACTAGTCCATGGGGAAGGGGTGCGGCCACCCTTGAGGCCTTTCTCTCCTTTCCCGTATGGCCCATTAAGGCCCAATACAAATTCCCGTAACTCTCTGGTACTCCAAAAAATACCCAAATCACTCGGAACCTTTCCAATGTCCGAATATAGCCTTCCAATATATCGATCTTTACATCTCGAACATTTTGAGACTCCTCGTAATGTCCCCGATCACATCCAGGACTCCGAACAAACTTCGGTCATCAAATCACATAACTTATAATATAAATCGTCATAGAACGTTAAGCGTGTGGACCCTACGGGTTCGAGAACTATGTAGACATGACCGAGACTCATCTCCGGTCAATAACCAATAGCAGAACCTAGATGCTCATATTGGCTCCTACATATTCTACGAAGATCTTTATCGGTCAAACCGCATAACAACATACGTTGTTCCCTTTGTCATCAGTATGTTACTTGCCCGAGATTCGATCGTCGGTATCTCAATACCTAGTTCTATCTCGTTACCAGCAAGTCTCTTTACTCGTTCCGTAATGCATCATCCCGCAACTAACTCATTAGTCACATTGCTTGCAAGGCTTATAGTGATGTGCATTACCGAGAGGGCCCAGAGATGCCTCTCCGATAGACTGAGTGACAAATCCTAATCTCGATCTATGCCAACTCAACAAACACCATTGGAGACACCTGTAGAGCATCTTTATAATCACCCAGTTACGTTGTGACGTTTGATAGCACACAAGGTGTTCCTCCGGTATTCGGGAGTTGCATAATCTGATAGTCAGAGGAACGTGTATAGTTCATGAAGAAAGCAGTAGCAATAAAACTGAACGATCATTATGCTAAGCTAGCGGATGGGTCTTGTCCATCACATCATTCTCTAATGATGTGACCCCGTTCATCAAATGACAACACATGTCCATGGCTAGGAAACTTAACCATCTTTGATTAACGAGCTAGTCAAGTTGAGGCATACTAGGGACACTCTGTTTGTCTATGTATTCACACATGTACTAAGTTTCTGGTTAATACAGCTCTAGCATGAATAATAATCATTTATCATGATATAAGGAAATATAAATAACAACTTTATTATTGCCTCTAGGGCATATTTCCTTCAATTAGTTTAGCCGGGAGGTACCAAAGTAATCCAGGAGTGGATCATTGGATAGCGGTCAAGAACATCCTAAAATACCTGAAAAGGACTAAGGATATGTTTCTCGTATATGGAGGTGGCAAAGAGCTCGTCGTAAACAGTTACGTCGATGCAAGCTTTGACACTGATCCGGATGACTCTAAGTCACAAACCAGATACGTATTTTTATTGAATGGTGGAGCTGTTAGTTGGTGAAGTTCCAAGCAAAGCTTCATGGCAGGATCTACGTGTGAAGCATAGTACATAGTTGCTTCAGAAGCAGCAAATGAAGGAGTTCATATCTAATCTAGGTGTCATACCTAGTGCATCGGGTCCAATGAAAATCGTTTGTGACAATACTAGTGCAATTGCCTTGGCAAAGGAATCCAGATTTCACAACAGAACCAAGCACATCAAGAGACACTTCAATTCCATCCGCGATCAAGTCAAGGAGGGAGACATAGAGATTTGCAAGATACATATGGATCTGAATGTTGCAGACCCGTTGACTAAGCCTCTCTCACGAGCAAAACATGATCAGCACCAAGACTCCATGGGTGTTAGAATCATTACAATGTAATCTAGATTATTGACTCTAGTGCAAGTGGGAGACTGAAGGAAATATGCCCTAGAGGCAATAATAAAGTTGTTATTTATATTTTTATATCATGATAAATGTTTATTATTCATCTACTGTTATTAACCGGAATGATACGTTCTGGGCCTCACCTGCTCCCTCGCCTTGCCCGCATGGGCACAGTTCGATGCGGGATAGGCTTGCTGGTCACGGCTCGCCTAATTGAGATAAGAAGCTCGAATCGGCAGTACGATGACCAGGCAAAAGTATGTTGTCTGCGAGTTGACGATAAGATCTCTAAGAATATGGAAGAGCTTAGTGGCTAATTAGTATATTGACCGGAGCTGAGTTCGGTCAGTCTACATAGTTCTCGAACCCTTAGTCCAAGTCTAATGACGATTTATATTAAGTTTGTGAATTTGCACCGAAAGATGGTATCGGAGACTGGAATCGGGGACAATGAGGAGTCAAAATGTAGACGATCGATATGTATAGTTGAGACACGGGCTAATAAACCTATAGATGTGTGAAATCACATCATTAGGAGACAGACGAGAGTTGTCGGCTAGTATGCTGCGTCTGTCCTATTTGTCTAGGCTCGGTTGAAATATACAAAGACTGGGAAGAGTTCCTAGCCAGGATTGGGACAATAGTTGTCCATTTTGATGAGACCCGAGGATCACATCATGTAGGAACGAATAAGATGTAGAGATAGAGTGACCTCACTACAGGCGCCGCGCCCTCTCCTACTGCACCAAGCCTCTTGGACTGGGATAATAGTTGCTCTCACCATGCCCCATTTCCGCCTTCTTCTCTCACTCTCTCATTATATTCTCATACACATTGCTCTGCCTAGTTGTCGGTAGAGAACCTGACTTTATAGCACAGAAATGTGCCGAACTCACCGAATGGACAGCTTACGTCGCTGCTGCTCTATAGATGCGCTCGACAACGTCTAACTTGGAGGTGACTATGATTCATCTGCACCTCTCACACGGTCGACTCTCTCGATTGGTGTTTTTTGTGAATTGGCATAGAGGCACCTTCGTCACTAAAGATTCAGTGGAAATTCATTGGATCACTACGTGTGAGGGAGAGGTATTCCTCGGGGCGCCGCTCGCCATCCAATACGCATCCAACTACTATCGAGTCCATTGATAACAGAGCAGACGGATCTGATGGCAGGCTCTTGATCGCGTGTAGCCATACAGGACATTCCGCGTAAACCTAATCGGTGCACAGCGACTAGCCAAGGTCGCCTCTCTCGCCCAGCATCAGGATCGTAGGACGAGGCTAGATGAGGAGGGAGCTCCACACGAGGGCACATTGTCGCGAGACTAACGGCGGAGAAGATCGTATCTTCCGACTCTGAGAAAGGGCGACGAGACGTATACTGTGTGAATATACTCCGCCAGCGATGAACAAAGCACGCTAAAGATCATGAGTCGAGTGTCGTCAAACCGAGCACGGCCGATCTTCGGTGATCAGAGGGTGACGTGACCCGCGGCGGCCCCTCCCCGTAGAGCTCGATTGGACGTTCACCCGGCAAGATGATTGAGACACAGTAGGCAGGGAACATTACGTCGTGAAAACTTATCCGCAAGGTAATCGTGTCATCTTGAGACGTGTTACAACTACCGTCCAATGAACTGTGGCATTCTCTTAATTGCTCTTGAGTGGATGAGATATTATACAGCAGAGTCTGATCGATAGCCACGACGAACGGAAAGAGAGGCTAATACCCTAGTGAGGAGGGAGCACTATGGGTGTAATAGATTCCATTAGGCTGCCCGTACTACATGTGTTTCTGAGTCCTCGAATCAGGTCCGGCCTCGTTATATGATTGAATGATTGCAACAGACGGACCTTGCGGACGTGCACAAGGCCGCTGACGCGCATTAAGACGAAGATTCCTCTCAGAGACATAGTCTAGCTCTTGCATGCGAGGAGTCCTTGTACTTGGATGTCCCGCAAGTTCTGTTGTGGCAATTTTTCCTTCTCGATATCGGCACTTGTCCGGAACTGCCGAATGCGGAATTCCATGAATATACGAAGCGCATGGGGGTCCTCGGCTCATACTCACAGCTAGATCGTTCACAAACTAATCACAATACCAGTTGGGTTTTTAGCGTATAAGCACGTCGCTAGCCCGTCGCAGCCACGTAAAAGAGAACTGACCGTAGACGAAGTAAACCTTAGATCACACGGATCATCGTTCGAGGTAGCAGCGCCGCTGATATCTAGTGCGTTGACAAAGTATAAGGGCGCATAGACCTTCCTAAATCTGATCATTTCGTCACGACTGAGCACTCTACATTAATCGTCGCCGGTCTTGAAAATACAGGTTCAACAATAGTTTTACTCATTCTGTCAATCTATCCGTGAGATCACGAGCCCGAAATGCACATTGCGAGTGGAGTTGTTTTTATAACTCCGGTGTATATCGCACGAGCGAAAAAGCAGCTCCCTTTTTAAGTTCCGGTCCTTATCAATGCCTTGTTATTTTTATGCCAACATCCTTCGGGTAATCCTGAAGCATTGTTCTCATACCTTAAGGAAGGGTAAAGTTAGGCTCCGCGCATTGTGGCATTACGAAATGCTCTAAAAACGGCTCTGGAACTGACATTACGTTACAGGTGATACTTGGAGCAGTCCGAGGCAACCATGTCGGTTATCTGCGTTCTATGTTAGTCTACAGCACAGATTGCAGCGAAATGTATCGAGCCTGGCACGCCGAGCACCTATTGTCCAAGCTCCGGACGCGCGGACTATCTCCAAGACTGAATCTAATGAGAGGTCACCTTTGGTCAGAATAAAGCTGTAAAAGGATTATTTAGTTTCCCACCCCGATGCTTTAATGGCGGGAACTAATGCCCTCTATGGGAGCCACCACTAAGGGCGCCCGAGCTCTATCAGACGCGGCACCTGACTCCGAGGTGGTGGGCCACACTCAGCACACGACCCCTATCGGCCAACTGGTTTGTGGTTTAATTACCAGCAGTTATATTTCGTAAGGTCATGGATTATTATGTTTCTCTAGGCGCTTGCCGAGGATAATACTACTACACAGGTAGTGCTCCTTCAGAAGGGCTGTTTGAGTAAATCAGTGTTCAACACCGACAAGACTCATCTTGAAGCAAAGGTGAATGTAAGACCAACTGAATATCACACAAAAGGTAGCCCCATTCTTTGAGGCACATAAGCACAGAGTGGAGTACACGTGGGCAAAACTCCTTAGTCACAGGGTCTGGAGGGATGCGAACTCCCGCTAGAGAATCGGGCAACAATAACTCTGTGCGCTTGGCCTAAGTACTTCACATACAAGCGACGTGCTTCACAGTCCTTCGAGATCTTTCTATGGGTCGGAGCAGAGACAAAAACCATAGAGACACTGAGAGCATGCATATAATCTCTGCCTCGAAAACTGTAGGCAGAGGGGCGAATGCAGTTAGCTCTTCCGACACATTATCTGTCAGGTGGAACACAGTGAATGCTGCAGGGGATCAAAAATTGCGCCCTTCAATATCTTAATAGATTCATAAGAGGATGAGAGGCTGAACCCTCGCATGAGGCACTCCAGTCGGCCCACGAGCCTAATGGGGCGGCGCGGCACGGTCGAGGCAAAGATCTGGCCAAGGATCGCTCACCACTAAACCAATAATCAAATCTATCACGAATGATGTTATACACGTATTAGATTCGATCGATCAGGTACCTGATTAATTGTCACCTTATAAGCAGGCGCGCGCACTCGGGACACTTGTACGGCGAATAAGCGGTGTGGTTGAGCGCATCGCATGTTTCATGTCCGGCTCGTACCATCCTCACTTTTTGAGTAGCGTGCGAGGGAGCTTCGTCCTGCTCCTTAGCCTCTCTTAGATAAATGATGTCCTTTACTGAGATGGCAATGATCGATGACAATGTGAGAGGCCCTTATGATCGTATCGGTCTTTCCTAGTACACGATTAGGTACGCCGAGCAGTATGTTGATTAAGTGATGTACGGTTCTAGGGACAGTAAGAAGATGTCATTCCCAATAGAACAATAGTAGCCGCTTATCTTGAGGCATTCCTTCCTTAGGGTTGTCTATGCTATTAGCATGAACACAATTCCAAATACCTCAAGATGGCTATATGTAATTGGCATGCAAAATCTCAGAGGATTGCAATCAAGTTTCGAGCCGAGCCACAGTTAAATAGTGCCTCTCCAGTAGTGTTCAGTCGTATATGCTCGAAACCGGTATCAAGGCGGCTCCAACCACTACGGCGATCATCTTGACAGTATGATAGTGAAGCACATAACTATGTAACACCGTCGCAGTCGGTGTCATGCTGAATCTCAGTTAATATGGCTTAGTTGATGACTGGCTATGGTGTTCCAGTGCAGATTTCTCGCACTGACGCGTGTCTTTACCAATGCTGTGAGTACTGGAAAAGCACTATATCGCTTAGTGCTTCTCATTGCTGTTGCAACGCCGCTCTAGCCGAAACAGGAGAGCGGCACGTAGACACGAATGCAAAGGAGCCGCGGCATCCCAACTATTGAGCCCGGGATTACGACACATCCGACTAGCAGTCATGATGACAATATATACTAGAACAAACACTCGCAGGAATTAGCTATTTTTAGAGAACGAGTAAGGTCGGCTAATATAGGTGGGTGTCCGAGCCGTTGCCAACTCGAGATCATTTGTGTGAAAAGCACTTACATACATAGTGCTGGCTACACAGGGTGTACATAAGGGCTGGTAAAAACAATCAAAAAGCGCTCAGAACAACTTGGCGGCCGAATTGTAAGAGTACTAGTACTCAAAACGATTTGTTCTGGTCTGAATTTGCCAATATCCTTATTAAACATCTGGTCTTGTTGTAATATGCAAAAAGCGAGAGTGCTTCTTGTCCCGTGCACACTTTATCACCTATCACAAATTATTACAAGACATTTCAACGTGGGTCCAGACTCCTTACTTCTGTGCATCTCACCCTCCTATTCGAAGTGACGACAGTATCTCTACATCTTAAGGCTACGATATTATTATGTCAAGCTAAAACCTCTAAAGCAGGACTCTTGAGTTAGAGAACAGTTACGAGCTACCTCCGGACAGTAGCAGATTATCACCCGTGGGTCGATGAAGAAATGAGTGAAATTGAGACAATAACTCAGATCATGACATAATGTACCTATGAAAGAATCTATTGAATCAACTTAAGAGACGATGCACACATTCTGTATGATAGAACACCGAAATTCATAATAATCTTTGTGTAGATCCTTCCAAGTGATTGGTAAAACTGAATATTCTATCGCTAGAAAACTGAGTTGTAGGAGCATCCGAAGTACTTAGTTAATAATATTCTGTGTGCTAACCCCGAACGTATCTATAATATGCGTGTCTAATCCCGAGCAGTTCGGGCTCTGCGTCCCTCTTGGAGAGTCAAGACTCTATTCTGGTATGGGAGAACATAGTGGTATATGTTAATCATCCTACTCGTTTCGGAATAATGAGAAGAACTAGATAGATGATCTCGCATAACCCAGGATCTTCCCTCGCGACAACATATATGGGCTGAACAGAAGAGCTAAAGGAGCGACCGCGAGAAGAACTTTATGCTCTCGCCCTTGAATCACTTACCATGACAAATGTAAGTTATTCTATGCGAGAGGTAAAAGCATGTAGCGCCCACACCCTGAGAGACTACTGCTCTTTCTCGAGTTGTGTCCCGATTTATGAAACGACATTGTATAGACTTGAGTTTGGAGTCAGATACGACTCTTTTTTGTACCGTCATGACGATTGATTCACTGTTGTGTATTGAGATCAATACTAAATCTTGAAATACATGATACTTGAGATAAGCTCTAGCCTTGTTGTCCACTTCATACACCAGATCTGTGGTCAGGCTTAGAGGATACTACTGCCACTTGGTGAATTTCTTGATGAACAACTTGCTAGCAGAGAATGAAAATATTGAATCTGATAATACTGATGAGTGAATGATGAAGACCCTGTTATTCCTAGAGGGTTATGTTTTTGATAAAGAAGCTTCTTTAGCTATTTTAGCTTGCAAAGATAGTATGAACTCAAGAGGTTATTAGCTAAATGGAATAAGCAATCTCTAAATGCTAGGATGAAACCTGACCCTGCTTTTGCTACTTCACCTATCTGTGTTACTGATAAGGATTATGAATTCTCTGTTGATCCTGATATAATTACTTTGGTTGAATCTGATCCTTTTCATGGCTATGAATCTGAAACTGTTGTGGCACATCTTACTAAATTAAATGATATAGCCACCCTGTTCACTAATGATGAGAGACTCGCTACTTTTATATCCTTAAAATAGTTCTCATTGAAAGGGTGATCTAAGATATGGTTTAGACGCGCACATATATGTCATATCATATAAAAAAGAATTTCCGAGTCCCCTCACATTATAAAACGGGGTAATTTGCATTAAGTCTGATCGATTCCGAAACAAAGTTTTATCGGCACATGGGATAACATGTTTTGTACCGAAGCAACTTGTTTGTTATCCCAAAAGATAGTAATATGATGACTTTTGAGCCGAACTGATATACCTCAAGTTATACATCATGCTTTTAAAAAAACATTTGAGCGTCCCCGAAGGACTAATCTTAGCCTTGGATATAAGAATGATGTGGGATATTCGATGACGCGGACACGAGCTGAGCGGCACTAAGCTTTCAATGCCATCCCAAAGCCGGTACCGTAAGGTGGCGGAAGCAAAGAGCTCGGTCAGCTTCTCACAAGATATGGTACAGAGAGAAAGGCTCAACATGCAAGGCCTGGCCAGCACGCATCGAGGGTGGACCCTTCTACACATATCTACCGCATGGAGGGTTAGCTTATGTCGTTGACTGCAACCCCTTCACAGGATACCGCAGTCTGGAATATTCAAAAATCGCGGCGGATCTCGTGGTATGGGGTTCCGATATAAGTGTGGTCCTAGGGAGCTAGATCGCGTAATGAGGAGAGCAGGGAACACGATGTTCCTCTCCAGAGATTAAGACCTATTAATACCGTCAGGTTTGGCGGCTCTTTGTACTGGAGGTAAATTACCTCTACCAGGCGCTGCTAGATTAATGATAAGCATGAGAGTGGAGGTGATAGCTATGAAAATAGTCAGATCTACCACGAATCAAAGGAGGCTAAACCCTAGAAGCTAGCGTATTCGGATAGATGATTGGATAAATCATGAGTATGAGTGAGCCACACCGGACTTTCCACTCGAGCCACAGGCTTAACTTATACTGAGAACGACGACTCATAGAGGACCACTCGAAGAAGGATGGGAGTGCGTTACACTATAATCTGGTTACCTCATAGGTACCGGAAGAGAATTCGTCTCGAATAATCAGCATGCGAGAACGAAGCAGATGCCCTATTGCAAACGAGCAAAGAGAAAGCTCCATTCCGAGAACACGAGACGCAGAAAGGATCTGTCAAATCTTAAGTATACTCTCCATCAGTTCGAAAGAGCATACCGAGACTGACAGGTATATCTTCAGTCTGACGCCTAGCCGAGTTATAGACACCCGTAAAAATAACTGCAGGAGATCCTCTCAAGTAGCCTCGACACATGCGTCTCCACACTAACGATCGAGTCCGGACGCGAGCAGATATAGATCTCCAGTGGCCATTGTGCATAAGGCCGAGCTACTCTCGCAACGAGAATCCTAGAATGTAGGCCCTGTAATTGCGAAATACTAATGTGCATGAATTTGTATTTTAAATGAACTGGATAGTGAGACTCCCCTCGTGGTACTCTCACATGTCCCACTATATGGGCCCTAGGCCTATGCTCTTACACTACGTGTAAATAAACTCGATATGCGTTGTCAAACGAAGCAGAAGCTCGGGGGCGTTTTATACATCTCACACCCCTAGCCGTATAAACGAGCCGCCTATTTAACGGGATGGGGATTTAGGTCCAAACCACATCTTCTCTTCCGCGAGTTATCATCAGAGCGCTTCCAGCAAAGGTCCATTCCAACATGACCAGCCGTCGCAGCTCCTCCCCTCGCCCCTCCGGTCCCAAACCCGGGGACTGGGAGAGTTGCACCATCCCGCATAGCGAGTTAGTGTCGCTTCAGGCCAAGGGATTTCTCCCTCAGGCATACATGGTCCCGGTCCGAGCCGGTCTCGCCACCTATAAATGGCGGAAAACAAGCGGAGAGCACCCCCAATCCTTCTAAAGGAGAGCGGGTGTGCCTCGTCCCCTATCTAATAAGGGGACTGGGATTTCCAATTCATCCATTTCTCCGCGGGCTTCTGGAGTTCTACGGCCTCCAGCTGCACAATCTCACGCCCGCCCTCCGTATTCACATATTGCGGGTTTCGTCGCCCTTTGCGCGGCGTTGAGTCGATCTGAGGCGCATTTCGCACTGTAGGAAGGAGGTTATTACTTGTCTGTGTGCGGCCATGATTCCCGCTTCACGCGAGAGAAGGGAGGAATCTCTATACAGGTGAGTGCGGGTGAGCCAGAGAGCTCAGGTCGACATTGCGGGTTCTAAACACGGAGAAATAAACTAATTAATGCAGAAACAACCTGACAATCACCCGAAGAAGCGCGTCTGAGGACTTGGCCTTGCGAGAGATGTGCTTTCACAAGTATGGAGAACTGATTTACCCGGCATAAACCCACTGAGCATACCAAATGAGGATCACTCTTTTTACTGGCTCGGCACGGCCTGAAATCACACACTGAGGGTCAACAGTAACTCTGACACTAGTGATAATTAAGATAGTGTTCCTGATGATGCTCAAACTATCGCTAATGATATACCATTGAAGAAACCCGGATATGAAGCTTGTGAGCAGTCCGCAGATGTCGCTCAGAGAGCCGAACGTCGACATGAGACTTCCTTTACCTGAGGGAATCTGATATACCAACAATTCAAGAATCAACGTTATGATACGAAACGACTTTTGTTGCTAGGGTAAGGAACTGTGGAGAACTCAAACGTGTCCGGTAAATAACGCCAAGGATTGAGGAGTCATGAGGGAGCCGCCATCGCTATGGTGTTCCACAGGGGGGGAAGCCGCGCTATAGATACCTATGTTGTAGGCCATCCCCTCGAAACCATCACAAGTGGAGGATAATATCAGGAGTGGGATGAGAGACGCGCACCCGTTTAGTTGGAGGCGAAGCGGGCCGTTGCTCAGCGTACAGTACTCGAAGTTAAGACCTGATCTTCTATCCTTCTTTGTTACTCAGCAGTGAGAGCAATTCAAAGGAGGCACTTCTCGCAGAGTGGCACACACCAATAGACAACAACTACTTCGGATGAGGAGAAGTGATGAGATAAGAAAGAGGAAGATTGATCGTGCGAAATGAGTTTCTCTCACCTATTTTCCTATATGTTAACAAAGGAGAGATAACGTATAAGATCTTTATCAGGACGGCAGCTGAGGCCGGCCCCTTACGACCGTAACGGGTTGGTGCGTCATCCTCCTGACAATCCCACATGGGGTGGCCTCTATATTGAAGCGGCTGCACCCCCCGCATAATGCATGCGGCCATGACTCCAATCATGGTTAGTCCGGAATGAGCCAACAGTCTTATCCGGCCCATCAGGTAAAGGACGTCTCTGTCGCTTTCTTTCTGAGAGCTCCGCGGACGCCAGCTCAAGCGTTTCTTCAATGGGCACTGTTGAACTCAGGGAGACCGACCCGGATAGGGTCCGGTAGCGGGACGTCATCTATGTAAAACCATTCCGAAGGCCAGTCCTCGGACGCCTTCTTTGGGGTTCCGGATAGGTATCCGGTCCCGGCGATGCGCCATACTTCGGCTCCGCCCACTTGGTATATAGACCCCTGTCGAGAACGGGGCACCAGGCAGAATAACCTCTTCCACAACGCGAAATGAGCCTCAACGCCTAAAAATAGCTCGCAAAGGGCGACGAAACCTGCAATATGTAATACGGAGGCGGGCATGAGATTGTGCAGCTGGAGGCCGTAGAACTCTAGAAGCCCGCGGAGAAATGGATGAATTGGAAACCCCAGTCCCCTTATTAGATAGGGGACGAGGCACACCCGCTCTCCTTTAGAAGGATTGGGGGTGCTCTCCGCTTGTTTTCCGCCATTATAGGTGGCGAGACCGGCTCGGACCGGGACCATGTATGCCTGAGGGAGAAATCCCTTGGCCTGAAGCGACACTAACTCGCTATGCGGGATGGTGCAACTCTCCCAGTCCCCGGGTTTGGGACCGGAGGGGCGAGGGGAGGAGCTGCGACGGCTGGTCATGTTGGAATGGACCTTTGCCTGGAAGCGCTCTGAGATAACTCGCGAAGGAGAAGATGTGGTTTGGACCTAAATCCCCATCCCGTTAAATAGGCGGCTCGTTTATACGGCTAGGGGTGTGGATGTAAAAACGCCCCGGCTTTTCGCATTCGTTTGACACGTGGAAGACGGCCATTATTGGGCGTGGAAGCCGAGGAGCACTACATTACAAAAATCGGACATTATTCCTACAGGTACACAAGATTTGGAGAAGAACCCGCCTTGCAATGCCGAACAATCTGCGCGCCGGACTCGTCGTCATTGAAGCCTGGTTCGGGGGCTACTGAGGGAGTCCTGGATTAGGGGGTGTTCGGGTAGCCGGACTATACCTTCAGCCGGACTCCTGGACTATGAAGATACAAGATTGAAGACTTCGTCCCGTGTCCGGATGGGACTTTCCTTGGCGTGGAAGGCAAGCTTGGCGATGCGGATATTCAAGATCTCCTACCATTGTAACCGACTCTATGTAACCCTAACCCTATCCGGTGTCTATATAAACCGGAGGGTTGTAGTCCGTAGGCAATCAACTCCATATACAACAATCATACCGTAGGCTAGCTTCTAGGGTTTAGCCTCCTTGATCTCGTGGTAGATCTACTCTTGTACTACCCATATCATCAATATTAATCAAGCAGGACGTAGGGTTTTACCTCCATCAAGAGGGCCCGAACCTGGGTAAAACATCGTGTTCCCTGCCTCCTATTACCATCCGGCCTAGACACACAGTTCGGGACCCCCTACCCGAGATCCGCCGGTTTTGACACCGACAGCTGGACTGGGGGCTTCGTCAACACTTCATTACCCCATGTCGGGGACTTCGGCATCACTCTGCCGGCCAGCATTGACCGTGCTATGGCACCACTTCGGAGTGCCGAGCCCTTTGCTCCGCCACCTCGGGACCGGCTTGGGGGATGGAACCTTGTCCCGCATCAAGCTCGGACCGCGTCATCAATACCGAACACATTAACCAGCTAAGTTGCCTTCATGCTCAAAGTTTTAAATTTTTAACTTGTGTTCGGTTCGACCAAGCATTATACTTTTTTGGAAAAAAGTTGCTTGTAAAAAATTTCCTTGTCCGAACTTTGTTTGTGATGCACAAATTCAAATACCCCGTTTATTTGGGGTCTTCCTTTATGAAGCTTTTCCTCTTGCATATGATTATACTTGTACGGCTTCGTTCCTTGTTCGTGTATTACGCGACAATATGCACCATATTGACTTAAGCGATTTGCAAGATGGGTTGTCTGGCTCCTGTGCTTACCCCTACATTCCTGATTGTTCGGCTAGGGAGTAAAGGGAGCACCTCTACGATTGTCACGACCGGGTCCTCCGAGCTCTGACCTCAGACTGGGTGAAGCCGAAAGCTAGCGCTCTTATTGTTTTCAATCATGGTCGGCACACAATGGAACTCATGAGTACAAAAAATCTATCGCACAAGTCTCATAGTAATAATGAGCACCGAAGAAAGGTATCGGTGGGGGTACTATTTTCTTCGAAGATGCTTCTTACACTTCGTCTGTAATATAGCATAAGTTCGCTGAGCGCGCTTTGTCTGTTACTGCCTTATGGCCCGGTTTCCTGGTTATCGGAAACAATGTCGATATTCTCGACAGGTGGAGTACATAACACTTTTCGGTCCTTGACCGAAGAGGGAGAAGCCGACGGTCGGTTAAGACGCGTTTAAAGTTCGGGTGAACAAAGATATGATATTAGTACTTCGGTACGTACAATCATTATACATAAAATTCTTTTACCCAAGTCACTTGGGGGCTCTTAAATTTATATGAGCCATTTTATGATAAGTGTTCTTCTTCTTAGTTGTTGCAAAGTTTTTACTACTATTATTATTCATCACTCCTTTTTTCGACACGAGTGTGTGGTCACTAGCCGGGGAGCCTAATTTCTCTCTCAAAGCCGCTAGAGTTTAGTTTGCTAAACTGGCCTAATGAGAAGTACTCCGCCTTCGGGATAGGAGGTTGAAGCCGTAGGCTGACCCGCTTGAAGTCTTGAGATAGGATGTGACATGTTAAAGCACGACAGAAGCACTCTTTTTTTCTAAGACCAATTTTCGGATTGGCACCGAACACTTGATCTTGTTCGGACGTCATGTTTTTACTGACGTTTTTTGGTTTTCCAAGCTTATGACACTTTTAAAATATTTGTGTGTTTTCAGCACAAGTCTCGCAGTGCAGCGCTGGACACCTTTAGAGATTCGGCAAAAACATTCTTGGATATTGCTATATATGCATTGGTTTCGAATTGTGTCTTCGGTCAATAGTTGGGTTGCCCGGCTCCTGCACTTGCTTCCTACGTTCCGCTTTGTTCGGCTAGGCGTGCAAAGGGAGAACCACTGCGATTGTGCTTCCAGCTCACATGGTTAAGCACCTCAGTGGAGAAAGCCGAAAATGGACTGTCACAATAAGCGTAAACAGGCCAGCGATCCGATGACTGTGTTAAATGACGGGCCATTCATAACAATGGCCGAAGTGTTTACGGCTTGACATCGACTATCGCCGAACACTACCGGGGCTATTAACTGGCCTCCCAAACTAAATCCTTGATATTTTGCTCTTACATTAGAGTTGAGGTTTCATGATCATGCTTAGCATGACAACCCAAAGAAAATAACCGATAGCGGGACTATTTTCTTTGGAAGACAATTCTTATGTTAAACAGTAATATAACATATCTCTCTGCGTACCTTTGTTTATAAAACCGTATGGCCAGATTGCCTTTTTTGTCGTAAATCTTTTCCCTCATAAAGGCTTTATAAAGTAGGACAAACACTCCTCGGCTACTAGCCGAGGAGGTGGAAGCCGATGGTCGGTCAACAAAGTTTTGTACAATGCGGATCCGAGCATTAAGGATGTGAAGTACTTGGATACATAGAGTCATTACACATAATTTGTGATTTTACTATGGATATCGATCCTTAATTTGGTCACCCGTGCCCGCATTAAGACTCGGGGGCTACTGGGCTTCGGGCTTATTATTTACAAATATTAAAGGGGCACATTGATCCCCCTGATCTGGTGTTGCCACCCGACCAGTGTCTCGGGGGCTACTGCATTGCCTATCCTACAGTTTTCGAGGAGATTATGATCCTCAGGTTGGTCGGCCGCACCCAACCTGAGTCTCGAGGACTGAGCACGCCGCTTTTTCTCCCGAAGTATTCTGCCGAGCTAGGACTTGATCCTCAGGCCGATTTTGCAAATCAACCTGAGTCTCAGGCTACTGGGATCAGTGGTCTTACATCATCCTTCAAGTGCATCTCGGGTTTTAAACCGATACACACTTGAGGGCTACTGGCTATATATCTCGGCAGAGAATAAATTGCACCAATCAAAAATATTGACAAAAAATTGGCCCATAGTCGGGGTGGTGCACCACCTCGGAAGCAGTCCGGCATAAAGCTCGGGCGCTAGTGGCTGGCTCCATAGAGGGCATTTCCAGCATTAAGCTCGGCTAAACTCCTTCAACTTTTTTGGACCAAGATGATCTATGACATCTTGGATATAGTCCGGCGTTGGAGCTTGGACACAGTCCGGCGTTGGAGCTCGGATACATTTCGGCGTTGGAGCTCGGAAGCAGTCCGGCATTGGTGCTCGGCTGCAAAAGATACCTCGAATGCAGTCCGGCGTTAGAGCTCGGACGCAAGAGGACACTCCTCCCGGGAACAACTTCAAACCCGAGGTGTGGCATAAAAATAACAAGGCATTGATAAAGGCCGGAAACTTAAAGGGGCTCCTCGGATACCCGACGTGTAAACTCGTCGAATGCATTTCGGCGATCCTCAAGATCGAAGATGAGAAGATTTGTTGAACCAGTTTTCAAGACCGACGACCGAAGATGAAGAACAGTTCGGAAGAATCGAGGAGCGTCCCTAACTTGAAGACCGGTTCAGGGGGCTACTGACGGTGTCCTGGACTAGGGGGTACTCATCACGTCATCTCCCGATCAGTTGGATTGGGCCGAGGACCCCCATGGCCGTATACTCATGGGCCAGTTCGGACAGCTGCCGCATACAAGGAAGATTCCACAAGACTTGGTGATCAAGACAAGGACTCCTCCCCACCGGCGTATTCGGCTAGGACTCTTGTTATCCTAGGCCTCTGGTGCATTATATAAACCGAGGCCAGGCTAGTCGATAGAGAACATATACAACAATCATACCATAGGCTAGCTTCTAGGGTTTAGCCTCTCGATCTCGTGGTAGATCAACTCTTGTAATACTCATATCATCAGAATAATCAAGCAGGACGTAGGGTTTTACCTCCATCAAGAGGGCCCGAACCTGGGTAAAACATCGTGTCCTGCCTCCTGTTACCATCGCCTTAGACGCACAGTTCGGGACCCCCTACCCGAGATCCGCCGGTTTTGACACCGACAGATCTTTATCGGTCCAACCGCATAACAACATATGTTGTTCCCTTTGTCATCGGTATGTTACTTGCCCGAGATTCGATCGTCGGTATGTCAATACTTAGTTCAATCTCATTACCGGCAAGTCTCTTTACTCGTTCCTAATGCAATATCCTGTAACTAACTCATTAGTCACATTGCTTGCAAGGCTTATAGTGATGTGCATTATCGAGAGGGCCCAGAGATACCTCTCCGATACACGGAGTGACAAATCCTAATCTCGATCTATGCCAACTCAACAAACACCATCGGAGACACCTGTAGAGCATCTTTATAGTCACCCAGTTACGTTGTGACGTTTGATAGCACACTAAGTGTTCCTCCGATATTCGGGAGTTACATAATCTCATAGTCATAGGAACATGTATAAGTTATGGAGAAAGCGATAGCAACAAACTAAACGATCATCGTGCTAAGCTAACGGATGGGTCAAGTCAATCACATCATTCTCTAATGATGTGATCCCGTTCATCAAATGACAACTCTTTTTCCATGGCTAGGAAACTTAACCATCTTTGATTAACGAGCTAATCAAGTAGAGGCATACTAGTGGCACTCAGTTTGTCTACGTATTCACACATGTACTAAGTTTCCGGTTAATACAATTCTAGCATGAATAATAAACATTTATCATGATATAAAGAAATATAAATAACAACTTTATTATTGCCTCTAGGGCATATTTCCTTCAGTCTCCCACTTGCACTAGAGTCAATAATCTAGATTACATTGTAATGATTCTAACACCCATGGTGTCTTGGTGTTGATCATGTTTTGCTCGTGAGAGAGGCTTAGTCAAATGGGTCTGCAACATTCAGATCATTATGTATCTTGCAAATCTCTATGTCTCCCTCCTTGACTTGATCTGCGGATGGAATTGAAGTGTCCTCTTGATGTGCTTGGTTCTGTTGTGAAATCTGGATTCCTTTGCCAAGGCAATTGCACCTAGTATTGTCACAAACGATTTTCATTGGACCGATGCACTAGGATGACACCTAGATTAGATATGAACTCCTTCATTTGCTGCTTCTGAAGCAACTATGTACTATGCTTCACACGTAGATCCTGCCATGAAGCTTTGCTTGGAACTTCACCAACTAACAGCTCCACCATTCAATAAAAATACGTATCTGGTTTGTGACTTAGAGTCATCCGGATCAGTGTCAAAGCTTGCATCGACGTAACTGTTTACGACGAGCTCTTTGCCACCTCCATATACGAGAAACATATCCTTAGTCCTTTTCAGGTATTTTAGGATGTTCTTGACCGCTATCCAATGATCCACTCCTGGATTACTTTGGTACCTCCCGGCTAAACTAATTGAAGGAAATATGCCCTAGAGGCAATAATAAAGTTGTTATTTATATTTCCTTATATCATGATAAATGATTATTATTCATGCTAGAACTGTATTAACCAGAAACTTAGTACATGTGTGAATACATAGACAAACAGAGTGTCCCTAGTATGCCTCAACTTGACTAGCTCGTTAATCAAAGATGGTTAAGTTTCCTAGCCATGGACATGTGTTGTCATTTGATGAACGGGGTCACATCATTAGAGAATGATGTGATGGACAAGACCCATCCGCTAGCTTAGCATAATGATCGTTCAGTTTTATTGCTACTGCTTTCTTCATGAACTATACACGTTCCTCTGACTATCAGATTATGCAACTCCCGAATACCGGAGGAACACCTTGTGTGCTATCAAACGTCACAACGTAACTGGGTGATTATAAAGATGCTCTACAGGTGTCTCCAATGGTGTTTGTTGAGTTGGCATAGATCGAGATTAGGATTTGTCACTCAGTCTATCGGAGAGGTATCTCTGGGCCCTCTCGGTAATGCACATCACTATAAGCCTTGCAAGCAATGTGACTAATGAGTTAGTTGCGGGATGATGCATTACGGAACGAGTAAAGAGACTTGCCGGTAACGAGATTGAACTAGGTATTGAGATACCGACGATCGAATCTCGGGCAAGTAACATACTGATGACAAAGGGAACAACGTATGTTGTTATGCGGTTTGACCGATAAAGATCTTCGTAGAATATGTAGGAGCCAATATGAGCATCTAGGTTCTGCTATTGGTTATTGACCGGAGATGAGTCTCGGTCATGTCTACATAGTTCTCGAACCCGTAGGGTCCACACGCTTAACGTTCTATGACGATTTATATTATAAGTTATGTGATTTGATGACCGAAGTTTGTTCGGAGTCCTGGATGTGATCGGGGACATTACGAGGAGTCTCAAAATGTTCGAGATGTAAAGATCGATATATTGGAAGGCTATATTCGGACATTGGAAAGGTTCCGAGTGATTTGGGTATTTTTTGGAGTACCAGAGAGTTACGGGAATTTGTATTGGGCCTTAATGGGCCATACGGGAAAGGAGAGAAAGGCCTCAAGGGTGGCCGCACCCCTTCCCCATGGACTAGTCTGAATTAGACTAGGGAAAGGTGGCTCCCCCTTCCTTCCTTCTCCTTCTCCCTTCCCTTTTTCCTATTCCATGTGGGTGGTGGAATCCTACTAGGACTAGGGAGTCCTAGTAGGACTCTACACTTTGGGCGCGCCCTATGAGGGATGGCCTCCTCCTCCCTCCATCATTTATATACGTGGCCAGGGGCACCCCATAGACACACAAGTTGATCATTGATCCCTTAGCCGTGTGCGGTCCCCCCTCCACCATAATCCACCTCGGTCATATCATAGCGGTGCTTAGGCGAAGCCCTGTTCCGGTAGCATCATCATCACCGTAATCACGCCATCGTGCTGACGAAGCTCTCCCTCGACACTCAGCTGGATCGAGAGTTCGTGGGACGTCACCGAGCTGAATGTGTGCAGATCGCGGAGGTGCTGTACTTTCGGTACTAGGATCGGTCGGATCGTGAAGACGTACGACTACATCAAACGCGTAGTCATAATGCTTCCGCTTACAGTCTACGAGGGTACGTGGACAACACTCTTCCCCTCTCGTTGCTATGCATCACCATGATAGATCTTGCGTGTGCGTAGGAAAATTTTGAAATTACTGCGTTCCCCAACAGTGGCATCATGCATAGATGTTATATGCACGAGTAGAACACAAAGGATTTGTGGGCGTGGGTATATACATATTGCTTGCCCTCACTAGTTGTTTCTTGATTCGGCGGTATTGTTGGATGAAGTGCCACAGACCGACATTACGCGTACGCTTACGCGAGACTGGTTCTACCGACGTGGCTTCGCACACAGGTGGCTGTTGGGTGTCAATTTCTCCAACTTTAGTTGAATCGGATTCAATGAACAAGGTTCTTTCTGAAGATCAAAAATCAATCACTATACCACGTTGTGGTTTTTATGCCGTAGGTAAGAACGGTTCTTGCTAAGCCCGTAGCAGCCACGTAAAACTTGCAACAACAAAGTAGAGGACGTCTAACTTGTTTTTGCAGGGCATGTTGTGATGTGATATGGTCAAGACATGATGCTAAATTTTATTGTATGAGATGATCATGTTTTGTAACAGAGTTATCGGCAACTGGCAGGAGCCATATGGTTGTCGCTTTATTGTATGAAATGCAATCACCATGTAATTACTTTACTTTATCACTAAGCAGTAGCGATAGTCGTAGAAGCAATAGTTGGCAAGACGACAATGATGCTTCGATGGAGATCAAGATGTCAAGCCGATGATGATGGTGATCATTGATACGTCTCCGTCATATCTACTTTTCCAAACACTTTTGCCCTTGTTTTGGACTCTAACTTGCATGATTTGAATGGAACTAATCCAGACTGACGCTGTTTTCAGGAAAATTACCATGCTGTTATTTGTGTGCAGAAACAAAAGTTCTTGGAATGACCTGAAACTTCACGGAACATCTATTCAGAAATAATAAAAAATCCTTGCAAAAGATGAAGACCAGGGGGCCCACCACCTGTCCATGAGGGTGGGGGGCGCGCCTGCCCCCCTAGGGCGCGCCCCCTACCTCGTGGGCCCCCTGGAGTTCCTCCGACCTCAACTCCAACTCTATATATTTGCTTTCGGGGAGAAAAAAAATAAGAGAGAAAGATTCATCACGTTTTATGATACGGAGCCGCCGCCAAGCCCTAAACTCTCTTGGGAGGGCTGATCTGGAGTCCGTTTGGGGCTCCGGAGAGGGGAATCCATCGCCATCGTCATCATCAACCATCCTCCATCACCAATTTCATGATGCTCACCGACGTGCGTGAGTATTTCCATCGTAGGCTTGCTGGACGGTGATGGGTTGGATGAGATCTATCATGTAATCGAGTTAGTTTTGTTAGGGTTTGATCCCTAGTATCCACTATGTTCTGAGATTGATGTTGCTATGACTTTGCTATGCTTAATGCTTGTCACTAGGGCCCGAGTGCCATGATTTCAGATCTGAACCTATTATGTTTTCATCAATATATGAGAGTTCTTGATCCTATCTTGCAAGTCTATAGTCACCTATTATGTGTTATGATCCGTTAACCCCGAAGTGACAATAATCGGGATACTTACCGAGTGATGACCATAGTTTGAGGAGTTCATGTATTCACTATGTGCTAATGCTTTGTTCCGGTACTCTATTAAAAGGAGGCCTTAATATCCCTTAGTTTCCATTAGGACCCCGCTGCCACGGGAGGGTAGGACAAAAGATGTCATGCAAGTTCTTTTCCATAAGCACGTATGACTATATTCGGAATACATGCCTACATTACATTGATGAATTGGAGCTAGTTATGTGTCACCCTATGTTATGATTGTTACATGATGAACCGCATCTGGCATAATTCTCCATCACCGATCCATTGCCTACGAGCTTTCCACATATTGTTCTTCGCTTATTTACTTTTCCGTTGCTATTGCTATGATACTACAAAATACCAAAAATATTACTTTTGCTATCGTTACCTTTTACTACCGTTACCACTACTATCATATTACTTTGCTACTAAATACCTTGCTGCAGATATTAAGTTTCCAGGTGTGGTTGAATTGACAACTCAGCTGCTAATACTTGAGAATATTCTTTGGCTCCCCTTGTGTCGAATCAATAAATTTGGGTTGAATACTCTACCCTCGAAAACTGTTGCGATCCCCTGTACTTGTGGGTTATCAAGACTATTTTCTAGCATCGTTGTCGGGGAGCATAGCTCTATTCTTTGAGTCACTTGGGATATATATCTTCTTATCATTATGAAGAACTTGAGAGATCCAAAAACCAAGATTTATCCCTCAACTATGAGGGGAGGTAAGGAACTGCCATCTAGCTCCGCACTTGATTCACCTTTTTTTTTGAGTAAGCTTGCGACACCTAAACCTGCTTCTGCTATTCGTTCTGATATGTCACATGTTATTGATGATGCCACTTCTGCTATGCATGATACTTATGATGAAACTACTTCTATGCTTGATACTACTGTGCCACTTGGTGAATTTCTTGATGAACAACTTGCTAGGGTTAGAGAGAATGAAAATATTGAATCTGATAATATTGATGAAAGTGATGATGAAGACTTGCCGTTATTCCTAAGGGTTATGTTTTTGATAAAAAAGCTTCTTTAGCTATTTTAGCTTGCAAAGATAGTTATGAACTTAAGAGGTTATTAGCTAAATGGAATAAGCAATCTCTAAATGCTAGGATGAAACCTGACCCTGCTTTTGCTACTTCACCTATCTTTGTTACTGATAAGGATTATGAATTCTCTGTTGATCCTGATATAATTACTTTGGTTGAATCTGATCCTTTTCTTGGCTATGAATCTGAAACTGTTGTGGCACATCTTACTAAATTAAATGATATAGCCACCTTGTTCACTAATGTTGAGAGAACTCGTTACTTTTATATCCTTAAAATATTTCCGTTCTCATTAAAGGGTGATGCTAAGATATGGTTTAATTCTCTTGATCCTGGTTGTGTGCGTAGTCCCCAGGATATGATTTATTACTTCTCTGCTAAATATTTCCCTGCTCATAAGAAACAAGCTGCTTTAAGGGATATATATAATTTTGTGCAAATTGAAGAAGAGAGTCTCCCACAAGCTTGGGGGAGGCTTCTCCAATTACTTAATGCTTTGCCTGATCATCCTCTTAAGAAAAATGAAATACTTGATATCTTTTATAATGGACTAACCGATGCTTCCAGAGATTACCTAGATAGTTGTGCTGGTTCTGTTTTCAGGGAAAGAACACCGGATGAAGCTGAAATTCTATTGAATAATATGTTGACAAATGAAAATAATTGGACACTTCCTGACCAACTCCTGAGCCTATTCCTAAACCAACTCCGAAGAAGAGGGGTATTCTATTTCTCAGTCCTGAAGATATGCAAGAGGCAAAGAAATCTATGAAAGAAAAAGGTATTAAAGCTGAAGATGTTAAGAATTTACCTCCTATTGAAGAAATACACGGTCTTAATTTACCGCCTGTTGAAGAAACATATGATCTTAATCCATTCCTATTGAAGAAACTCATGGTCTTGATAACCCGACACAGGTAGTAAAGGTAAATTCTCTCTATAGATATGATAAAGCTGAAATCCCATTTACTAAATTTGCTAGCCCATGCTTAGATGAGTTTGATAAATTTATGGCTAAGCAAGAAGATTTTAATGCTTATTTTGGTAGACAATTGAAATACAATTCAAATATGCTTGAACACTTGGGTGATTATATGGCTAATGTCAAAGGTGAACTTAAACTTATTAGTAAAGATGCTTCTATGGTTACCACTCAAGTAGAACAAGCACTTAAAGCTCAAAATGATTTTCTCAATGAATTGAATAGTAAGAATAATGATAACACTGTTAGAGTTATGACTAGAGGTGGTAGAATGACTCAGGAACCTTTGTATCCTGAAGGCCACCCTAAGAGAATTGAGCAAGATTCTCAGAGAAATAATGTAGATGCACCTAGTCATTCTAATAGGAAGAAAAAGAAAAAAGATAGGACTTTGCATGCTTCTAGTGAACCTATTACTGAAACACCTGAGAATCCAAATGATATTTCTATCTCTGATGCTGATACACAATATGGTAATGAACCTAAAACTAGTGATAATGTTAATGATATTGTTCACGATGATGCTCAACCTAGTAATGATAATGATATAGGAATTGAACCTGCTGTTGATCTTGATAACCCACAATCAAAGAATCAATGTTATGATAAGAAATAGATTTGTTGCTAGGAAACACAGTAAGAAAAGAGAGCCTTGGGTTCAGAAACCCATGCCTTTTCCTCCCAAACCATCCAAGAAAAAGGATGATGAGGATTTTGAGCGCTTTGCTGAAATGATTAGACCTATCTTTTTGCGTATGCGATTAACTGATATGCTCAAAATGAATCCTTATGCTAAGTATGAAAGAATATTGTTACTAATAAAAGAAAGATACCGGAAGCTGAAAGCATCAATATCTATAGAGATAGAAAGGAACTTTTAAGGGTGGAATACCAAAGAAACTTGGAGATCTTGGTGTACCAACTATACCATGCTCCATTAAAAGAAACTATGTTAAAACTGCTTTATGTGATCTTGGAGTCGGTGTTAGTGTTATGCCTCTCTCTTTATATCGTAGACTTGATTTGAATAAGTTGACACCTATTGAAATATCTTTGCAAATGGCTGATAAATCAACTGCTATACCTGTCGGTATTTGTGAGGATGTGCCTGTTGTGGTTGCAAACATTACTATTTTAACAAACTTTGTTATTCTCGATATTCCCGAGGACGATAGTATGTCTATTATTCTTGGAAGACCTTTTTTGAACACTGCAGGGGCTGTTATTGATTGCACTAAAGGCAATGTCACTTTTCATGTTAATGGTAATGAGCATACGGTAAACTTTCCGAGGAAACAACCTCAAGTTCATAGTATCAACTCTATTGGAAAAATTCCATCGATTATATTTGGAGGTTTTGAATTTCCTCTTCCTACTGTCAAGAAGAAATATGATATTCTTGTTATTGGGGATGTGCATATCCCCATTGAGGTAACATAGTGTTATTCGAAATTTCTCCGGTTCCATGTTATTCGGAATGAGTTCGTTAACAAGACTTGATCAACCTTGTTAGTGGATTCCTTTTGATGATCATGAGATGGATGAAACTAGAAGGCACAACCTTTTGTACCCTCCTCTTACTTTCTGTTATTTATATTAAATAAAATAAAAATAGTATTTTTCTGTCTGTTATCTGATTTATCCGTGCAATATAAAAATACCCTGAAAATAAAAGTTCTCCAAATGCCCTGAAATTTAAATATGATTTTTTCTGGAATATTTGAGAATATTTGGCACTGAGAACACAGCAGGAGGAGCTGGCACCTGGCCACGAGGGTCAGGGGCGCGCCCCCTGCCTCGTGGGCCCATGGTGGCCCTCCTCCACTTATTCCTGCACCCACACACTCCTTCTTCCTCCCACAAACACGAATATCCAGCTCAAACCCGAGTCCAAGCTCATTTTGCTGCCATTTTCGATCTCCTTGCTCAAAGCACCTCTCACAAAACTGCCTGGGGAGATTGTTCCTTGGTATGTGACTCCTCCATTGGTCCAATTAGTTTTTGTTCTAGTGCTTTATTCATTGCAAAATTGTGCTTCTTAGGTGACCCTGTTCTTGAGCTTGCATGCCAAATTTATATGGTCAAAAGTAGTTTTGATGCATGATATAGGCTCTAGGCACTTGTAGGAGTAGTGGCTATCAATTTTGTTGAGTTTGGTTTACTTTTATTTTGAAGTTACTAAAAATTTCAGATTTTTTCAGAAAATAATGAAGAGATTTTTGAGGGGCTCATCAAGCCGAAGCTCAAAGGAAAAGCAGAATGAAAAGGCAGCGAAGCCCAAGTATAATCTACCTCGCACCGCGGAGGTTCGGCTGTGTGAATGGCCTTCCGATGAATTCTTGAGAGCAGCCTGGATTTATGATGATTTTTATGAATTGGCTGAGAATGCAGGCCTCACCGCTTTCCTCCACGACCAACGCGACCAGTATCTCTTACTCACAAATATCTTTGTACAAAACTTTCATTTCCATTCTAGGAGCTCACCACCTACGGTGGAGTTTTATTTATATGATGAGCATAAGGAGATGTCACTTTATGATTTTTGTCGGGTTTGTTTGGTCCCTTTCAAGGGCACGACAGAGGAACCACATCACGGCGATGTGGATGGGTTTATTGATACCATCACTGTAGGGGAAACGAGGAAGGTTTTCGATGCACGAATCACTAGCATACATTTTCCTGTTTTATGCTACTTTGCAATATTTGCTAGTCATTGCTTAATTGGTCGCGGAAACTGTGGAAACCTTAGTGTTCCTGATATTATTATTTTGTTCCACGGTTTATTCAGTGATAACTCTGTTAGTATGGGCGGTATTATTGCTAAACGGTTAAGTCTGAACCGTACAAAGGGCCCCATCTTTGGAGGCATCTATGCTTCACGCCTAGCTGCACATTTTAACATACCTATTAGACATTATGAGAAGGAAGAAAAATTGATGCCTCGTGTTTATTTAGATTATAAGAGTATGGTGGCACATGATTTTATTGGTAAGAATAGGGAAGGGGAGCTTAAATACAAATTGTTCTTTCATAAACATCATCCTGAGACCATTACCCTGCCTGCTCCTTCCTTGTTTGATTTATCTTCAAGCCAGTACCTTGTTCCATTAGAGGCTATTCACGCCTACCGGAACCCTACACCAGCCACAGAGCCAGAGTCGGAACCACAAGTTGATCCTCCACGACAGTCTAATTACCATTGGGATCCGGAGATGATTTCCAACCAGTGGCAATCAGAGTCTTCTTCATCTTAGTACGAACCCAACTATTATTATGGATATCCGCCAGGCCAACCGTGGCCATAGACCAACTTAGGCCAAAAGCCTAAGCTTGGGGGAGTACGTATTTCTCACCGACATTACATTTAAGTTCACACACTCATTGCTAGATGTCGGTACCATCCATGCTAGTTTATTTTCCTTTTTATGGTCTCTTCTTGTGTGTTTGATAAACCTTAAGAAAACCAAAAAAATTAGTTGTAGCTTTTAATTAGTTTACTTTCCATGCTTGTAGTAGTAATTAAAAAGAAAACCCAAAAATATTTCCTGTTCTTCTTTTGCTTGTTGGGAGCTTTCCCGTGTAAATAGTTTTATTTCTTTTCTTTTCTTTGGGGATTGATAGGAGAAGAACCATAATTAAATTGTTGAAGTGGCTCTTATATGCATTATTGTTGATCTAACAAAAGAGCCCATATTGCCTTGTCTTCTCCTGTTTATTGAATGCTTGCAGATTCCAGCTTAATCCAATGCACGTGCACTATTATTATTATCCACATCGTTTGGTCGTGCAAGTGAAAGGCAATAATGATGATTATATGATGAACTTACTGAGATGAGAAAAGCTGGTATGAACTCGACTTCTCTTGTTTTTGTAAATATGATTAGTCCATCGTTCCTGATTCAGCCTAGTATGAATAAACATGTTTGCAATGACAACTAGAGATCATAGTTCTTGTGCCATGCTTGATTAGCTAGGAGCTTATAATGGTTTACCTTGCATGCCAACATGCTATTAAAATGGTTGTGATGTGGTATGATAGGGTGGTATCCTCCTCTGAATGATTTAAGTGACTTGACTTGGCGCATGTTCACGCATGTAGTTGAAACAAAATCAACATAGCCTTCACGATATTTATGTTCATGGTGGATTGTATCCTACTCATGCTTGCATTCGGTGTTGATTAATTTTAATGCATGTTCATGACTATTGTTGCTCTCTAGCTGGTCGCTTCCCAGTCTTTTGCTAGCCTTCACCTGTACTAAGCGGGAATACTGCTTGTGCATCCAACTCCATAAACCCCAAAGTTATTCCATATGAGTCCACCATACCTACCTATATATGGTATCTACCTGCCGTTCCAAGTAAATTTGTATGTGCCAAACTCTAAACCTTCAAATAAATATCCTGTTTTGTATGCTCGAATAGCTCATGTATCAACTAGGGCTGTCCGTATCTTCCATGTTAGGCGGGTTATTCTCAAGAGGAGTGGACTCCGCTCCTCACTCACGAGAAAATGGCTGGTCACCGGGATGCCCAGTCCCATGCTTTATGCAAATCAAATCAAAATAATTGCAAACAAAACTCCCCTGGGACTCTTGTTAGTTGGAGGCACTCGTTGTTTCGAGCAAGCCATGGATTGATGCTTGTTGGTGGAGGGGAGTATAAACTTTACCATTCTGTTTGGGAACCGCCTATAATGTGTGTAGCATGGAAGATATTGCCATCTTTGTTGTTATGTTGACAATGAAAGTATACCGCTCAAAATATTATTCACCTCTATTTCAAAACCGAGCTCTGGCACCTCTACAAATCCCTGCTTCCCTCTGCGAAGGGCCTATCTATTTACTTTTATGTTGAATCATCATCCTCTTATTAAAAGGCACCAGTTGGAGAGCACCACTGTCATTTGCATTCATTACTGTTAGTTTACATTGAGTATGACTTGACTGGATCTCTTTTACCATGAATTACAATGTCTAGTCAGTCCTTGATCTTTAAAGGTGCTCTGCATTTATGTTTTGCGGTCTCAGAAAGGGCTAGCGAGATACCATCTTGTTATATCATATTATGATTGTTTTGAGAAAGTGTTGTCATCCGAGATTTATTATTATTGCTCGCTAGTTGATTATGCCATTGATATGAGTAAACTTGAGACCTAAGCGTTATTGTGAATGTGGTTAGTCATAATCTTTGCTGAAAACTTGAATGCTGGCTTTACATATTTACAACAACAAGAGCAAACAGAGTTTGTAAAAGTTTTTCTTTATCACTTTCAGTTATCAACTGAATTGCTTGAGGACAAGCAAAGGTTTAAGCTTGGGAGTTGATACGTCTCCGTCGTATCTACTTTTCCAAACACTTTTGCCCTTGTTTTGGACTCTAACTTGCATGATTTGAATGGAACTAACCCGGACTGACGTGTTTTCAGCAGAATTTACCGTGGTGTTATTTATGTGCAGAAACAAAAGTTCTCGGAATGACCTGAAACTTCACGGAACATCTTCGGAAATAATAAAAAATCTTGCAAAAGATGAAGACCAGGGGGCCCACACCTGTCCACGAGGGTGGGGGCGCGCCTGCCCCCCTAGGGCGCGCCCCCTACCTCGTGGGCCCCCTGGAGCTCCTCCGACCTCAACTCCAACTCTATATATTGCTTTCGGGGAGAAAAACAGAGAAAGATTCATCGCGTTTTACGATACGGAGCCGCCGCCAAGCCCTAAAACCTCTCGGGAGGGCTGATCTGGAGTCCGTTCGGGGCTCCGGAGAGGGGAATCCGTCGCCATCGTCATCATCAACCATCCTCCATCACCAATTTCATGATGCTCACCGCCGTGCGTGAGTAATTCCATCGTAGGCTTGCTGGACGGTGATGGGTTGGATGATCTATCATGTAATCAAGTTAGTTTTGTTAGGGTTTGATCCCTAGTATCCACTATGTTCTGAGATTGATGTTGCTATGACTTTGCTATGCTTAATGCTTGTCACTAGGGCCCGAGTGCCATGATTTCAGATCTGAACCTATTATGTTTTCATCAATATATGAGAGTTCTTGATCCTATCTTGCAAGTCTATAGTCACCTATTATGTGTTATGATCCGTTAACCCCGAAGTGACAATAATCGGGATACTTACCGGTGATGACCGTAGTTTGAGGAGTTCATGTATTCACTATGTGCTAATGCTTTGTTCCGGTACTCTATTAAAAGGAGGCCTTAATATCCCTTAGTTTCCATTAGGACCCCGCTGCCACGGGAGGGTAGGACAAAAGATGTCATGCAAGTTCTTTTCCATAAGCACGTATGACTATATTCGGAATACATGCCTACATTACATTGATGAATTGGAGCTAGTTCTGTGTCACCCTATGTTATGACTGTTACATGATGAACCATCCGGCATAATTCCCATCACCGATCCATTGCCTACGAGCTTTCCATATATTGTTCTTCGCTTATTTACTTTTCCGTTGCTATTGTTATCATCACTACAAAATACCAAAAATATTACTTTTGCTACCGTTACCTTTTACCTACCGTTACCACTACTATCATATTACTTTGCTACTAAACACTTTGCTGCAGATACTTAAG
>NC_053025.1:462665122-462706693 GCF_003073215.2 Triticum urartu | reverse complement strand
GGCGCGGCGTCACGACCGCGACGGAGCGAGCGGCGGCGGCCGGCAGCTGCGGGCGGAGGCGGAGGCGGCTGCGGGCGGCGGCGGCGGCGTGTGGAGGAGGACGGCGGCTCGGGGCGCGGCCCGGGAGGCGGCGCGGGAGGGCCGGCCTCGGGCCTCTGCGGGCCGCGGCGGCGGAGGGCGCCGGGCACCACGTGGCGCGTCCTAGGTGGGCGGCGGTGGTGGCGGACGTTGTCCGGCTCCGCCCGGACACGTCCGGAGTGGCGGACCTGGGTTTTTTTAGGGTTAGGGACGAGGGGGATCCAGAATTTGGAATGGGGGTGTTTATATAGGCATAGAGGGAGCTAGGAGAGTCCTAATGAGGTGCGGTTTTCGGCCACGCGATCATGATCGAATGCTCTAGGACATGGAGAAGAGTTTGGTGGGTTTTGGGACAAATTGGAGGGGTGTTCGACTACAACACACACGAGGCCTTTTCGGTTCCTCGGTTAACCGTTGGAGTATCAAACGAAGTCCAAATAGCACGAAACTTGACAGGCGGTCTACCGGTAGTAAACCAAGGCCGCTTGGCAAGTATCGGTCCAATCCGGAAATTTTTAATCCCCACACACAAAAGAAAGCTAGAAATGACCACCGGAGGAGAACGAAGCGCCGGAATGCAAAACGGACAACGGGGAAAATGCTCGAATGCATGAGATGAACATGTAGGAAAATGCAATGCACATGATGACATGATATGAGATGCATGACAACGACAACAACACACGGAGGCAAAACCCGAACCCGAGGAAATAAATATAACTTAACGCCGGAAACGGCAAGAGTTGGAGTACAAAAAGGGAAAGTTACATCCGGGGTGTTACAACACTCCACCACTACGAAAGGATCTCGTCCCGAGATCTAGGACTGAAAGAACGTCGGGTACTCAGAATGGAGGTGATCCTCGCGTTCCCAGGTAGCTTCACAGTCGGAAAGGTGTGACCACTTGACTTTGAGAAATTTGATTGACTTGTTGCGAGTCTTGCGTTCAGTCTCTTCAAGAATAGCAACTGGGTGCTCATGATAAGAGAGATCTTCTTGGAGCTCAATGTCCTCGAAGTTGATGGTGCGGTCAGGAGTCTTGAAGCACTTTCGAAGCTGAGAGACATGGAACATGTCATGAACATTTGCAAAGTTTGAAGGAAGCTCGAGTTGATAGGCGAGGTCGCCTCTCTTGCTGACAATCTTGAAAGGTCCCACGTATCTGGGGGCAACCTTCCCTTTGATACCGAAGCGACGAGTACCTTTCATAGGAGAGACACGGAGGTAAACATGATCTCCGATCTTGAAAGCCAAATCACGGTGCTTACTATCATAGTAGCTCTTCTGGCGGGATTGGGCTGCTTTGAGGTTATCTCGAATGACTTTGCACATTTCTTCTGCCTCTGTGATTAAGTCATTACCCAAAAGCTAACGTTCACCGGTTTCAGACCAGTTGAGAGGGGTACGACACTTCCTGCCATACAGAATTTAAAATGGGGCCTTGCCCGAACTTGCTTGAAAACTGTTGTTGTAGGAGAATTCAGCATAAGGAAGACAATCCTCCCACTTCATGCCGAAGGAGATCACACAAGCCCTGAGCATATCTTCAAGAATCTGGTTGACACGATCGACTTGACCGCTTGTTTGAGGATGGAAAGCTGTGCTGAAGCGGATGTTAGTGCCCATGGCCTTCTGGAAAGAATCCCAAAACTTCAAGGTAAAGATGCTGCCACGGTCTGAAGAGATCACTTGAGGAATACCGTGAAGAGAGACAATACGAGAGGTATAGAGTTCCGCCAATTGAGCTGCAGTGATCGACTCTTTGATAGGCAGAAAGTGAGCCACTTTGGTGAGTTTGTCGATGACAACAAATATAGCATCATTGCCATGCTTGGACTTTGGAAACCCAGTCATGAAGTCCATTTCAATGTGGTCAAACTTCCATTCTGGAATGGCAAGAGGTTGGAGGAGACCTGCTGGCCTTTGGTGTTCTGCCTTCACTCTTCTGTAGACATCACATTCATTCATGAATTGAGCGATCTCGCGCTTCATTCGAGTCCACCAATAAGCTTGCTTGAGGTCCTGATACATCTTCGTGCTCCCAGGGTGGATGGAGAGGAGAGAATTGTGAGCCTCGTTCATGATCACTTTACGAAGTTCACCTTTGGGCACAACAATACGAACCTCGAAGAAAAGAGTGTCCTTGTCATCAAGGCGGTAGCACTTGTACTTGGACTGACTCTTGGCAATCCCAATCTTCACCTTTTTCACCATAGCATTAAGAAGTTGGGCTTGGCGAATCTGGTCTTCTAAGGTAGGAGATACTTGAAGGTTGGCGAGGAAACCTTGAGGAACACCTTGCAGATTAAGTTTGCGGAAAGCTTCACAAAGCTCGGGTTGATAAGGCTTAAGAATCCGACTGTTGCAGTAGGCCTTTCTGCTCAAAGCGTCATCAATCACATTGGCCTTGCCTGGAGTATACTCGATACTCGGATTATACTCTTGAATCATTTCGACCCATCGAGTTTGCCTGAGGTTGAGATTAGGCTGAGTGAAGATGTACTTGAGACTCTTGTGATCAGTGAAATGTCCACTTTTCTTCCCAATAGAAGATGTCTCCAAGTCAAAAGAGCATGCACAACTGCCGCCAACTCGAGATCATGAGTGGGGTAGTTTTTCTCATTAGGCTTCAACTAGCGAGATGTATAAGCAACAACTTTCTTCTCTTGCATCAATACTGCGCCAAGACCTTGGAGAGAGGCATCACAAATGACCTTGTATGGCTTGGATTCATCAGGTGGAGTCAGAACTGGAGCAGTGATCAATTTCTCTTTCAAAGTGTTGAAAGCAATATCACACTCTGGAGACCAAACGTACTTGACGTGCTTCTGAAGAAGATTTGAGAGAGGCTTCGCGATCTTAGAAAAGTTTTTAACGAATCTTCGGCAATAGCTTGTGAGACCGAGGAAGCTGCGGAGTTGCTTCACGTTCTGAGGAGGTTCCCAATTCACAATTGCGGACACCTTCTCAGGATTCACGGTAATGCCCTTGGCAGAGATGATATGACCAAGATAAAGGACCTCATCGAGCCAAAATTCACACTTGGAGAACTTGGCATAGAACTGATGTTCCCTGAGCTTATGAAGAACCAAATGCAAGTGTTTGGCATGATCTTCCTTGTTTTTCGAGAAAACCAGAATGTCGTCGAGATAGACCAAAACGAAGTCATTGGTGTAGGCGTTGAAGATGAAGTTCATCATGCGAGAGAACGTCGGAGGAGCGTTGGCGAGGCCAAAAGACATGACAGTGTATTCATATGAACCAAAGCTTGTTCTGAATGCTGTCTTGGGAATATCTTCTTCACGAATGCGAATCTGGTGATAACCCATACGGAGATCAAGCTTGGAGAATACTTGGGCACCTTTGAGTTGTTCGAACAGCTCATTGATGTTGGGAAGTGGGTATTTGTTCTTGATGGTCTTCTTGTTCACTGGACGGTAATCAACACAAAGTCGGTCCGTTCCATCCTTCTTCTTCACAAAAAGAACACCACAACCCCACGGAGAAGAACTAGGCCGGATGAGACCCATTTTCTCCTTGCATATCGAGTTGCTTCTTCAGCTCCTTCAACTCTTCAGGTCCGAGCTTGTAAGGACGCTTGCACACAGGTTCCGTGCCAGGCTCAAGATCAATAACGAATTCAACTGGCCGGTGCGGAGGCATTCCTGGGAGCTCTTCTGGAAAGACGTCTTGATATTCGCAAACGACTGGAATTTGCGAAATAGCATCCAATTCACCCTTCTCATTGAGAGAAAACAGACGGATAGTATCATCACGAGCGGCAAAGACAATTACATCCTCAGACGAATGAGTCAATTGAATCTGCCTGGCTGCACAATCAAGCTGGGCCTTGTGCTTAGAAAGCCAATCCATTCCGAGAATAAGATCAATATCCGAGTCACCAAGAACCATTGGAGAAGACAAGAAACTTGTAGTCACCCAATGTGATAGAAACATCCGGAACAACGGAGTTAGCATGCATAAGCTTGCCGGGAGAAACAACTTGCAAGGACTTGGCAGAAACTCGAGAATCCACATCATGCTTTGATGCAAAAGGTCTCGAAATGAAGCAATGCGATGCACCAGTGTCAAAAAGAACTTTTGCAGGAATATCATTAACAGGAAGGTTACCCATGATCACATCTGACGAGTCCTCTGCCTGAGCTGCATTCATCAAATTGACCTTGGCATGCTTGGGGTTATGCTTGACCACAGCTGTACTTGCCGATCTGACAGGAGGAGGAGGAGGAAGACGCCTCTAGTTGAGACACTTGTTGGCATAGTGACCGTTCTGTTGGCACTTGTTGCACGTGACCTCTGAAAGCGGACGGTGATACGGAGCACTCGATCTTGGAGCTTGGGACAAAGTCTTGTTCTGAAAGCCAGGGTTGGGTGGGTGGGAAGAACCACTGCCACCTTTGCTCTTCTGCTGATACGGCTGATGGAACGGAGGAGGAGGAAGCCAAAACTTCTGCTGCTTGGCCACTTGAGTAGAGGAAGAAGGAGTAACATCTCTGACTCGCTTCTTGGAAGCATCACACCTCAACTGAGCAGCCTCTTGCTTCAGTGCCATGTTGTAGAACTCATCGTATCTCAAGGGCTCGAAGAGGACAAGAGCTAGCTGAATTTCTTCTCTGAGAACACCCCTGAACTGATATATCATGCTCTTCTCATCAGGGACGTCCTGCTTGGCAAAGCGGGCGAGCTTCTGGAACAACTTGTTGTAGTCATAGACAGACAAAGAGCCTTGCTTCAGATTGCGGAATTCCTCACGCTTGCTTTCAACCACGCTCTGCGGAATATGATGAGCTCGGAAATCTCGATGGAAATCATCCCAAGTGATAACACGTCCACCTCTGGAGTCCTTGTACTGCTGGAACCATTCTGCAGCTTGATCTTTGAGTTGGAAGGAAGCGAACTTGACAAAGTCCTCAGGCCTGACATTACTGCACTCGAAATGCTTACACAGATCCACAAGCCAATCGTCAGCATCGGTTGCCTCAACACAATTGATGAAAGTCTTTGGCCCGTTAGCAAGGAACTGGTTGAGTGTAGCAAAGTGACTCTGATTGCTGCCTTGATTCCCATGACTGCCTTGATTGCGCTCTTGAAGAATTTGCATGATCAGCTGTGTGTTTGCATTGGTTGCGACCATCACAGCTTGCCATGCCTCTGGAGGAGGTGGAGGTGGTGGCGGATCAGGATTCGGAGTCGTGCGCGTTGGAGGAGCCATCCTGAAGAGGTTGACCACCATTAGCACATTGATAGACAAATATTGAAGCTGAATCCAACGGAATGAAAATTGCAACATATAGTCTTCACATCCGAACAAAATGAACAAATGCATTCCTCTTGAAATGGTCACATATCCATAAATTGAGAAGCCACGTAGAATTAAGGTAGAGAAATAAATCAACAAGGTACGGATCAAGAACGAATAATCGGTAAGAAATCCCAATCTCAAACCAATATCCGTGGAAGAAGAACTAGAGCTACTAGAATTCCCACCTATGAAACTTCCGAACCTTTCCGGTTATGCAATCAGGTGTTGGGGATACAGGGGAAGCATAATATCTCACCCAAACTAGCAAATCCTACATCCAGCTGTATCCATCCTTCAACACATAACCAAGAAACCTTCGGAAACCATCTACCTCAACCTTCGAAAAGCATCCGTTATACAAGTTATGGCGATACTCCCGAACTCCCGCCCCAGTACTGGGTGGCGTCGAGGTTATCTCACCAACGAACTACATAAAAGAGATTTTCGATGTTGGCGTAATAGACTCAAGTATTCCAGAACTGCAACGATAAAATTATGATGACAACACCTCAGAGCTCAACTCCCCGGGACACTTCCACTAAACCCCTGACAGGAGGCACCAAGACAATGTTCTCATCATAAAACCATCGGAACGATTCCAAGATACCCGCGTGATCCTACATTTTTTTTAGTGAAATTTGAGAAGAGAAGAGTCAAAACTCTACGTCAGGATGCCTTACCAGAGCGATGAGGAGACTGGGAATTAAAAGAATTCCTAAACTCTCCGATATATAATTCCTAAAGACTCAAAACATTTTTCTAGACACAACTCGGCCACTAAAAATGATCAAGCAATGGGGCTCCTAAGGTCGGGGAAGGCTCTGATTACCAACTTGTAACACCCTCGATGCGACTATAGCTCCCACGTGTCGATGCACGACTTAGAGACATAATCGCATTGAAGGCATATGTCGCAAGTTAGGCAATCTTCACAACACCCCATGTAATATGATAATAAAAGGGGAGATACATAGTTGGCTTACACTCGCCACGTCAATCAAGTACATTAATAACATTACATCATCCAAACACTCATGGCCCGACTACGGCGCCAAAATAAAAGAGAACCCAACATGCGACACGGTCCCAATCACCCCCAACTGGGCACCACTACTGATCATCGGGAAAGGAAACATAGTATCGTTGAGAGTCTTCATTGAACTCCCACTTGAGCTCATACGCGTCTCCTGGAGCGGAATCATCAGGCCCTGCATCTGGTGTAATAGTAATCTGTGAGCCACAGGGACTCAGCAATCTCGCACCCTCGCGATCAAGACTATTTAAGCTTATAGGTAGGGCAAGGTAAAAATATGAGCGGAGCTGCAGCAAGCGACTAGCAAGTATGGTGGCTAACTTATTCGCAAAAGAGAGCGACAAGAGGAGGGAAAGCACGAGCGAGAAACTAGAGAGCAACCTGCGTAAACATTACTCCAACACCGTGTCCACTTCCCGGACTCCGCCGAGAAGGGGCCATCACGGTAACACACTCAGTTGATTCATTTTAATTAATTAAGGTTCAAGTTATCTACAACCGGACATTAACAAATTCCCATCTTACCATAACCGCGGGCACGGATTTCGAAAGTTCAATCCCTGCAGGGGAGTCCCAACTTAGCCCATGACAAGCTCTCACGGTCAACGAAGGAATAGACCTCCTCCTAAGACGTTCCGATCAGACTCGGTATCTCGGTAACTCAAGACACTTCGACAGGTTAAAACAAGACCAGCAACACCGCCCGAATGTGCCGACAAATCCCGATAGGAGCTGCACATATCTCTTTCTCAGGGCACACTCAGATTGTCCTAGGTACGGGTAGGCCAGCCCAGAGTTGCCCCTTGTGGCCACCGGTAGCTGACAGGTGGACCAACACTCAGAGGAGCACTGGCCCGGGGGGGGTAAAATAAGATGACCCTTGAGTCTGCAGAACCCAAGGGAAAGAAAAGGCTAGGTGGCAAATGGTAAAACCAAGGTTGGGCATTGCTGGAAAAGCTTTAATCAAGGCGAACTGTCAAGGGGTTCCCATTATAACCCAACCGCGTAAGGAACGCAAAATCCGGGAACATAACACCGATATGACGGGAACTAGGGCGACAAGAGTGGAACAAAACACTAGGCGAGAGGCCGAGCCTTCCACCCTTTACCAAGTATATAGATGCATTAAGATAACATAGCAATATAATGATATCTCAACAAGTAAATAAAAGAGGTTCCAACAAGGAACGGCCTCTGATCTTCACCTGCAACTAGCAACGCTATAAGAGGGGCTGAGCAAAGCGGTAACATAGCCAATCAACGGTTTGCTAGGACATGGTGGGTTAGAGGTTTGACATGGCAATTTGGGAGGCTTGCAAGTAAGTGGTAGGCATCGTAGCAATGGCATAGCAAAAGAGCGAGCAAACTAGCATAGCAAAGATAGTAGTGATTTTGAGGGTATGATCATCTTGCCTACACAGTTGTCAGAGTTGACTGAATCCTCGAAAGCAAACTCAACGGGCTCCTCGGTAGAGAACTCGTCTCCCGGCTCTACCCAAACAAGACAAACAAGCAACAAGGATACAATCAACCACGTGCAAGACCAAGCAATATGATGAAATGATGATATGCTATGCGGGATGCGATGCGGGATGAAAAATGCAAGATATGACAGGAAATGCATGAACCTGGCCTCAACTTGGAATTCTAAGGGTGCCACTAGAAATATGAGATGAAATCGCTTGAAAATGATATAAAGAACGCCGGAATCGGAGTTACGGTTTGGAAATGGCAAGCGTTTCAAAAATGACACCGGTCTGCGATTTACAGCAAGTAGGCATCTAAATGCAATGAAAAGAACATGCTACAGCACCCAAACATGACAACAAAATACATGGCAGGGATGCACACAAGATGCTTAACAAAAGTCTAGCACTGAGCTACGGCCAATTCATCCATTAACAGATTCGAACAAGCATGGCAAAAACGCAAATGGTAAAACAGATCTCAGACTTAGTGAAATTAACACTTGTCTGGAATTTCAGACCATATAGCCCTCTTCGGAGCAACAAAACAACATGCTACAGGACCTTAACATGACAAAGAAAGACATGGCATGGAACTACTCAACAAGCTTAACAAAAGTCCCTTATTGACCTTGAGCCAAAAGGGATCACAAAATATACTAACAAGCACACAAACATAGCAAAAACATAATCAGTTTTCAGACTTAGTGAAAACTGGGACATGCTGAAACATAACTCACGAAGGCATGTTTACGAGCTTGATGCACTCACCACGGTGCAAGTCATGGCAAGAAAATCATACACCCATAAAGAAGACACAAAATTCAAGCTAGACATGGCAAGAACAATGGCATAGCATGCACGGATCAACTACAATAACATCGGCAAAATCGCAAACAAGTTAACGATCTGCCCAGATTCGCAACGAAGCAAAAGTAGAGCTCGATTGACTCAAGCTAGGTGCTCCCTAATTGCAAAAAAAGACATGGATGGATAGAGCAATACAAGATTAACAAAACTCCCTTACTGATCATCCTCAAAAGAGGCACTGATCACTAGGAAACAACATGAACGTATGGCATCATGAACTAAACAATCCCAGGACTTAGTGAAATTACTAAGTCCCTGAAAACAGAATTAGCAAGTGCACCACTTTGCAAGCTTGCACAAGTCAGCACACACATCCTAAAAATACATGGGTTGCACCTCTGTTGAGATGACAAGACCCTTAACAAAACATATGAAGAACTCACGGGCATATCATGCACACAATAATCATGGCAAAAATGACAAAAGTGCTAAACGGAGTAGCAGATCTGACAATTAACTCAAGTAGCCCTCTTCTAACAGCATTTCGGGCATCAATATGAACTCAAATGATAATGATGCAATGGAATTAAATGATGTACTCTCTGAGGTGAACAATTTGATATGCTATATGCCCAAATCGGAGCTACGGATGCAAAGTTACGGGGCTGCGAACATGAGCATATGAACTAAAAATATCCGGGACTTAGTGAAAAAAAACTACCCCAGTCGAGGACGGCGGCGGCCGGGGTTGGGAACGCCGGATCCGGCGAGGTCGCCGGTGGCCGGGCCGGAGCTGGGGCCGGCCGGGGCGAGGGGGCGGCGCGGCGCGGCGTCACGGCCGCAGCGGAGTGAGCGGCGGCGGCCGGCAGCTGCGGGCGGAGGCGGCGGCGGCTGCGGGCGGCGGCGGCGGCGTGTGGAGGAGGACGGCGGCTCGGGGCGCGGCCCGAGAGGCGGCGCGGGAGGGCCGGCCTCGGGCCTCGGCGGGCCGAGGCGGCGGCGGGCGCCGGGCGCCACGTGGCGCGTCCTGGGTGGGCGGCGGTGGCGGCGGACGTTGTCCGGCTCTGCCCGGACACGTCCGGAGCGGCGGACCTGGGTTTTTTTAGGGTTAGGGACGAGGGGGATCCGGAATTTGGAATGGGGGGTGTTTATATAGGCATAGAGGGAGCTAGGAGAGTCCAAATGAGGTGCGGTTTTCGGCCACGCGATCGTGATCGAACGCTCTAGGACATGGAGAAGAGTTTGGTGGGTTTTGGGCCAAATTGGCGGGGTGTTGGGCTGCAACACACACGAGGCCTTTTCGGTCCCTCGGTTAACCGTTGGAGTATCAAACGAAGTCCAAATGGCACGAAACTTGACAGGCGGTCTACCGGTAGTAAACCAAGGCCGCTTGGCAAGTCTCGGTCCAATCCAAAAATTTTTAATCCCCACACACAAAAGAAAGCTAGAAATGACCACCGGAGGAGAACGAAGCGCCGGAATGCAAAACGGACAACGGGGAAAATGCTCGAATGCATGAGATGAACACGTATGCAAATGCAATGCACATGATGACATGATATGAGATGCATGGCAACGACAACAACACCCGGAGGCAAAACCCGAACCCGAGGAAATAAATATAACTTAACGCCAGAAACGGCAAGAGTTGGAGTACAAAAAGGGAAAGTTACATCCGGGGTGTTACAAAAACCAAGGAGCCAACAATGGGCATGGATGAGATTACTCTAGCCGAGTTTATCACTCGCCGGAGGATCAACCCCTATGTGAAGCCCTGTGAGAATTTCAGAGGGAATGAGTTTTTTGGACCAAGCAACAGAACTTCATCTTCTTGGATGTGATCAAGGCCAAGCAGAACATCTATGTCGACGTGCACTGGGTTGACATGGTTCACATGAGGAAGGATAACCACCGGGAATATTTTGGTGAGGCTTTGGACCTGGTGGAGCAATTTGGCATTGAGGACTTGCTCACGTTTCACTTGGACTATGACCCAGAGATTGTGGGTCAGTTCTTTCTGCCGGTCCACTTCCATCCTAATGAGGAATGGACCAAGACGTGGATGACCAATGGGCAAAGGATGATTGCTAAGTGGAAGGACTTCATGGCGCTACTGCATGTTCATGCCGAGGGGCTCAATCCGCCCGTTGGTGTCCACCCTCATGCCAACGCCGAGTCGTCCAGCAAGGACAAGCTTCAGCCGTACCTTGTTGAGAAGAAGCTTGGCACTGACAAGAAAACCTGGGTGCTGAATCCATTCCTTGACATCATGCATCGGATCTTACGCAACTCCCTCTTTCCGTGCATTGGTGATAAGGATAAGGTGCATGCTTATCTTGTGGACATGATGCTCATTTGTGAGAAGGCGCGTCTCCATCAGACGGGACCACTTGATGTCTCATGATAACCCACAAGTATAGGGGATCGCAACAGTTTTCGATAAGTAAGAGTGTCGAACCCAACGAGGAGCTAAAGGCAGAACAAATATTCCCTCAAGTTCTATCGACCACCGATACAACTCTACGCACGATTGATGTTCGCTTTACCTAGAACAAGTATGAAACAACAAGTACTTTGTAGGTGTTGTTGGATAGGTTAGCAAGATAATAAAGAGCAATTAAATAAAAAGTAGGGGCTGTTGTAAGTAAAGAAGCAATAAAGTAAATATAGCGAGTATGGAAAAGTGGTGGTAGGAGTTGCGAATTTGTCCCTAAGCAATTGACTACTTTACTAGACCGATAGCAAGTATTATGTGGGAGAGGCCACTGCTAGCATGTCATCCCTGACTTGGAATTCTATGCACTTATGATTGAAACTATTAGCAAGCATCCGCAACTACTAACGTTCATTAAGGTAAAACCCAACCATAGCATTAAGATATATTGGTCCCCCTTCAATCCCGTATGCATCAATTTCTATGCTAGGTTGAAGCTTTTGTCACTCTTGCCCTCCAATACATAGTCCTATCAACATACAACTAACCCTATGGTGTGATCCACGCGCGCGCTCATATGATGGGCACCAAAGGATAGCAACATAACCACAAGAAAATTAAATCAATCATAGCAATTCATCAACCACCGATAGGACAACGAAAATCTACACAGACATCATAGGATGGCAACACATCATTGGATAATAATATGAAGCATAAAGCACCATGTTCGAGTAGAGGGTACAACGGGTTGCGGGAGAGTGGACCGCTATAGTTAGAGGGGGGAAGGTGATGGAGATGTTGATGAAGATGGCGGAGGTGTTGGTGTAGATCGCGGTGATGATGATGATGGCCATGGCAGCGTTCCGGCGCCACCGGAAGAGAAGGGGAGAGGGGGCCCCTTCGTCTTCTTCTTCCTTGACCTCCTCCCTAGATGGGAGAAGGGTTTCCCCTCTAGTCCTTGGCCTCCATGGCATGGGAGGGGCGAGAGCCTCTCTGAGATTGGATCCTTCTCTATGTCTCTCTCCGTTTCTGCGTTCACTTGTGCTACCCTTTCACCGTTTCGTATATATATGGAGATCCGTAACTCCGATTGGACCGAAACCTTCGCCGTGATTTTTTTACCAACAATAGCTTTCTTGCGGCCGAAGAAGGGCATCAACCGCCTTATGGGTGGACCACAAGGGTCAGGGGCGCGCCCCCTGCCTCATGCCCACCTCGGACACCGTCTCGCGTTGATCTTTCTCCCATATTTTCCAAATATTCCAAAAATAAGCTCTGTCCATTTTTATCCCATTTGGACTCCGTTTGATATGGATATTCTGCGAAACATAAAACATGCAACAAACAGGAACTGGCACTGGGCACTGGATCAATATGTTAGTCCCAAAAATAATATAAAAACTTGCGAAAAGTATATGAAAGTTGTAGAATATTGGCATGGAACAATCAAAAATTATAGATACGACGGAGACGTATCAGCATCCCCAAGCTTAATTCCTGCTCGTCCTCGAGTAGGTAAATGATAAAAAGATAATTTTTGATGTGGAATGCTACCTAGCATAATCTTGATCATAAGTCTAATCATGGCATGAATATTAAGACACAAGTGATTCAAAGCAATAGTCTATCATTTGACATAAAAGCAATAATACTTCAAGCCTACTAATAAAGCAATCATGTCTTTTCAAAATAACATGGCCAAAGAAAGTTATCCCTATAAAATCATATAGTGTAGCTATGCTCCATCTTCACCACACAAAATATTCACATCATGCACAACCCCGATGACAAGCCAAGCAATTGTTTCACACTTTTGACGTTCTCAAACCTTTTCAACTTTCACGCAATACATGAGCATGAGCCATGGACATAGCACTATAGGTGGAATAGAATGGTGGTTGAGGAGAAGACAAAAAGGAGAAGATAGTCTCACATCAACTAGGCGTATCAACGGGCTATGGAGATGCCCATCAATAGATATCAATGTGAGTGAGCAGGGATTGCCATGCAACGGATGCACTGAGAGCTATAAGTGTATGAAAGCTCAGACTGAAAACTAAGTGGGTGTGCATCCAACTTTCTTGCTCATGAAGACCTCAGGCGCTTGAGGAAGCCCATCATCGGAATATACAAGCCAAGTTCTATAATGAAAATTCCCACTAGTATATGAAAGTGATAACTCAAGAGACTCTCTATATGAAGAACATGGTGCTACTTTGAAGCACGAGTGTGGTAAAAGGATATTAACATTGCCCCTTCTCTCTTTTTCTCTCATTTTTTATTATTTTTTTAAAAATTGGGCCTTCTCTTTTTTTGTCCTTTCTCTTTTTTCGTCCGGAGTCTCATCCCGACTTGTGGGGGAACCATAGTCTCCATCATCCTTTCCTCACTGTGGTAATGCTCTAATAATGATGACCATCACACTTTTATTTACTTTCAACTCGATATTACAACTCGATACTAGAACAAAGATATGACTCTATATGAATGCCTCCGGCGGTGTACCGGGATGTGCAATGATCTAGCGTAGCAATGACATCAAAAAACGGACAAGCCATGAAAATATCATGCTAGCTATCTTACGATCATGTAAAGCAATATGACAATAAATGCTCAAGTCATGTATATGATGATGATGGAAGTTGCATGGCAATATATCTCGGAATGGCTATGGAAATGCCATGATAGGTAGGTATGGTGGCTGTTTTGAGGAAGGTATATGGTGGGTTTATGGTATCGGCGAAAGTTGCACGATACTAGAGAGGCTAGCAATGGTGGAAGGGTGAGAATGCGTATAATCCATGGACTCAACATTAGTCATAAAGAACTCACATACTTATTGCAAAAGTCCATTAGATAACGAAACAAAGTACTACGCGCATGCTCCTAGGGGGATAGATTGGTAGGAATGGACCATCGCGCGTCCCCGACCGCCACTCATAAGGAAGACAATCAATAAATAAATCATGCTCCGACTTCGTTACATAATGGTTCACCATACGTGCATGCTACGAGAATCACAAACCTCAACACAACTATTTCTACAATCCACAACTACCCACTAGCATGACTCTAATATCACCATCTTTATATCGCAAAACTATTGCAAGGAATCAAACATATCATATTCAGTGATCTACACGTTTTATGTAGGATTTATGACTAGCCATGTGAATGACCAGTTCCTGTCATCTCTTTAAATAGATATAAGTGAAGCAAGAGAGTTTAATTCTTTCTACAAAAGATATGCCCACACTCTAACAAATATAAGTGAAGCAAAAGAGCATTCTAAAAATGGCGGTTGTTTAGGTGAAGAGAAACATGCAATCCAAACTTCAAATGATATAAGTGAAGCACATGAAGCATTCTATAAAGCCATACTCAAAAGATATAAGATAAGTGCAAAGAGCATTCTATAAATCAACCAAGGACTATCTCATACCAGCATGGTGCATAAAATAAAAATGAAAACTAAATGCAAAAGACACTCCAAGATTGCACATATTGCATGAACGAAAGGAATCCGAAAACATACCGATACTTGTTGAAGAAAGAGGGGATGCCTTCCGGGGAATCCCCAAGCTTAGACGCTTGAGTCTCCTTGAATATTTACTTGGGCTGCCTCGGGCATCCCCAAGCTTGAGTCTTCTCACATCGAGACCTGTAGCTATAATACTCGGTAAGATCCGTTAATATAATAAAGCAAATCACTACTCTAAGTACTGTTGCAAACCAATTCATATTTTGTTTTTTCATTATATCTACTGTAGTATAACTTTTCCATGGCTTAATCCACTGATATAATTCGATAGTTTCATCAAAACAAGCAAACTATGCATCAAAAACAAAATCTGTCTAAAACAGAACAATCTGTAATAATCTGAACAGTCACCATACTTAAGATACTTGAAAAATTCTTCCAAAATTTGGAAAAATACAAAAATTGTATAGAAAGAGAGTGCAAGAAGAATCAGAACAATTTGACGTTCCAGTAAAAAAATGTAAAATCGCGCACTACAGCCAAAGTTTCTGTCCTGCACCGTACAAACCAACAAGCAAAGTAAACATCCTAAAGGCAAATCTTGGCACATTATTTTTATAATACAATGGAATTGTACAAGGGGATAATTTTTTTTTGTTGAAAAGTTTCTGTAATCAAGATTCACAAAGTTGCCGTGAGCATGAACAAAGTTCAAGGAGCTCTCCCACTTCAACAATGCCAGTCTTTCTCACTTTCACTTTCCTTTTTGAAAAGGTTTTTGGTTTCCCTCTTTATTTTTGTTGATTTTAAACTATATAAAAGAACTCAACAGAAATAAATGACTCCCTAAAACTTCCAGGTTGTCTCCCTGGCAGCGCTTTCTTTAAAGCCATTAAGCTAGGCATATAGTGCTCAAGTAATGAATCCACCCGGATCCCAAGGTATATCAAAGCCAATTTTAATTAACAATGATTTGTAATTTAGTAGTGAGCACAAAGTAACATATATCATGTAATGACGAAGTCTAACTCTCTTCCTATGCGTCGGCATGTCATAAAAGAACAATTCATGCACACATAGTAAAGGCCAATGCATAGTATAAACAGTTCCTTGCAATTTTATCATATTGGAAGCATAGAGAGGTGGAGATATAGTTCCTCTCTCATAATAATTGCAAGTAGGAGCAGCAAGCACATGCATGTTATATCTATCAAAATCATCATGTGTAACGGTAAAAGGCAACCCATCAATATAATCCTTAATAAGTGCAAACTTCTCCGATATAGTGTAGTTGGGAGAATTCAAAAAGATAATAGGACTATCATGCGTGGGTGCAATAGCAACAACTTCATGTTTAACATAAGGAACTATAGCAAGTTCATCTCCATAAGCATAATTCATATTGGCATCTTGGCCACAAGCATAGCAAGCATCATGAAAAAGGGATATTTCAAAAGAATCAACGAGATCATAGCAATTATCATAGCATTCATCCTTCGGTAAGCACGAAGGGGAACTAAACAATGTATGCGTTGAAGAGTTACTCTCATTAGAAGGTGGGCACGGGTGATCAATCCACTCTTCCTCCTTTTGTTATTCGCTCTCCTCCTCATCTTTTTCATCCAATGAGCTCATAGTTTCATCAACTTCTTCTTCCATAGATTCCTGCAAAATATTAGTCTCTTCTTAGACAGCGGAGACTTTCTCAATAAGCGCATTAATATAGGAATTATATTCATAATTATCATAGCAATATTTTAGGATAGCTAAATTTTCAGGCCTATAAACATCATCATCCAAAAGCTTCATACTTTTCAAACAAAGATTCAATTTCATAAGCACCCTTAAAAGCAACAAATTCTTCTATTTGTTCCACATCATAGTAATCATATATAGCTCTAGCATAAGAAGCCAAGGTTTCATTATCATTAAATTCACATGAAAAGGGAAGGTGTGGAGCCTTCATCCTAGAGCAACAAGTGTAATCATATCTCAAGCATACTTGCCGAGCATACCACTTCAATATATAAATTTGATCCCATAATAGTTTCCCTTTTTGTGTCAAGCGATAATCCCTAAAGTATTCACGTTGATCCAACGTTACTCCCATTACTAGATTGAATGATGTTTTCCCAGGATTATCAAAGTAGTACATAATTTCTGTCACATAACAAGCATCGAGGGTTTTAGGAGGTTCCTCATCTCCATGAGCAACAAGTACACCTAATTTTTTTTGGTATTTTGTGTTCCATATGCATAACTAAAGATAAAGAACAACTAAGAACAGCAAATAAAAATTACTTAGTGATAAAGCAAACAAGCACACACAAGAATATTCACCCCACGCTATTGCTCCCCGGCAACGGTGCCAGAAAAAGGTCTTGATAACCCACAAGTATAGGGGATCGCAACAGTTTTCGATAAGTAAGAGTGTCGAACCCAACGAGGAGATAAAGGCAGAACAAATATTCCCTCAAGTTCTGTCGACCACCGATACAACTCTACGCACGATTGATGTTCGCTTTACCTAGAACAAGTATGAAACTAGAAGTACTTTGTAGGTGTTGTTGGATAGGTTAGCAAGATAATAAAGAGCAAGTAAATAAAAGTAGGGGCTGTTGTAAGTAAAGAAGCAATAAAGTAAATATAGCGAGTATGGAAAAGTGGTGGTAGGAGTTGTGAAATTGTCCCTAAGCAATTGACTACTTTACTAGACCGATAGCAAGTATTATGTGGGAGAGGCCACTGCTAGCATGTCATCCCTGACTTGGAATTCTATGCACTTATGATCGGAACTATTAGCAAGCATTCACAACTACTAACGTTCATTAAGGTAAAACCCAACCATAGCATTAAGATATATTGGTCCCCCTTCAATCCCGTATGCATCAATTTCTATGCTAGGTTGAAGCTTCTGTCACTCTTGCCCTCCAATACATTGTCCTATCAACATACAACTAACCGTATGGTGTGATCTACGCGCGCGCTCATATGATGGGCACCAAAGGATAGCAACATAACCACAAGAAAATTAAATCAATCATAGCAATTCATCAACCACCGATAGGACAACGGAAATCTACTCAGACATCATATGATGGCAACACATCATTGGATAATAATATGAAGCATAAAGCACCATGTTCGAGTAGAGGGTACAGCGGGTTGCGGGAGAGTGGACCACTATAGATAGAGGGGGGAAGGTGATGGAGATGTTGATGAAGATGGCGGAGGTGTTGGTGTAGATCGCGGTGATGATGATGATGGCCATGGCAGCGTTCCGGCGCCACCGGAAGAGAAGGGGGGAGGGGGACCCTTCGTCTTCTTCTTCCTTGCCCTCTTCCCTAGATGGGAGAAGGATTTCCCCTCTAGCCCTTGGCCTCCATGGCATGGGAGGGGCGAGAGCCCCTTCGAGATTGGATCTGTCTCTCTGTCTCTCTCCGTTTCTGTGTTCTCTTGTGCTGCCCTTTCACCGTTTCGTATATATATGGAGATCCGTAACTCCGATTGGACCAAAACCTTCGCCGTGATTTTTTTTACCAAAAATTAGATTTCTTGCGGCCGAAGAAGGTCATCAACCGCCTTACGGGTGGACCACAAGGGTCAGGGGCGCGCCCAGGGGGGTGGGGCGCACCCCCTGCCTCGTGCCCACCTCGGACACCATCTCACGTTGATCTTTCTCCCAGATTTTCCAAATATTCCAAAAATAAGCTCTGTTTGTTTTTATCTCGTTGGACTCCGTTTGATATGGATATTCTACAAAACATAAAACATGCAACAAACAGGAACTGGCACTAGGCACTGGATCAATATGTTAGTCCCAAAAATAATATAAAAAGTTGCCAAAAGTATATGAAAGTTGTATAATATTTGCATGGAACAATCAAAAATTATAGATACGACGGAGACGTATCATCTCCCACATCATGTGGTGTGAGCTGCAGTTTGCCGTGCTCAACCGTAAGGTGCCCATCTATGGACCTTACCTGCATATCTTGATCTCAAAGACTTGGGAGCAGCTCTATCCCGATGAAGATTTTGAAGCCCCCAACGGGATTCGTCATGAGCCTATCGAGCTGCGCATCAAGAACTAGTGGGCTAAGACCACTAGCCGGGCTGAGGCAGAGGCTGCTAGGATGGATGTGGATGAGGATGAGATCGCGGAGGAGGAGGCGGATGAGGACAGTTCTGATGGATAAACTCCTCCATCGTCTGAGCCCACTTGGGCTAAGGAGCTGAAGAACAAGATGAAGGCCCTGTTCTGCATGCAGGCCAAGGGACAGTACGAGTCCCATGTTGCTCAGAAGGAGAGTCGCCGACACGGCAGGAGGATCTTGAGGACGTTCGACGAGCATGTGTCAAGCGGGTCCGAGAGGGTCATCACTCCTGAGGCCGCCTGGATGGCGAAGCAGGGTTACTAGTGGACTGAGTCAGAGGAGGATCCCATTCCCACTACCGAGACCGATGAGGAGCGCGATGAGCGATCGCTGTAGCTGAGCTACCACCTGTGTCGTAGGTGTCCTCTCTGCCTTTTTGGTGTCTCGATGCCAAAGGGGGAGAGAGAGTACGATTTGCGAGTCTTGTGTCATGTCCTATTTCGCATTGTTGCTTTGCTTTCGTTCTGTTGAACCTTGTTTACTTTGGTTTATTTTGTGCTCGTCAACCTGGTTCCCTATCATATGGTGTAAGACATATGCACTCTAGCTTATCTTGTTATCTTTCATGCTTAATAGTCTGGAGCCTATGCTATCTTGTGCCCGTTACTTTATGCTCATATTCATTACCTTCCCTCCTTGCTTAGTGTTAGTTATATTGTTGCAAGTTATGCCTCGTCTATAAAATATAGGGTGAGTGTTGATCCTAGTATGCGTGCCATGCAGTCCAAAGCATCTCTCTACAGAGCATACATCTAGGGGGAGCCCGTCTATATTTTATACATGTTGGGTTTGCCTATGTTTCATTTTATATCCCTATGTGCAAATCCCGTATTGTCATCAATCCACCAAAAAGGGGGAGATTGTAAGGGCATATTTATCCCTAAGTGGTTTTGGTGATTGATGACAATGCATTTGCGGACTAATCGTGTGCATTGAGCTTTTCAGATATCTCATGATTTAGGCACAAGATGATTCGTTGCCCCTCGGAGTCTTGTGAAGATGGAGTTTGCCCTATGTTTCTTTTCGGTGGATTTGAGTCGTAGGAAAGCCATACTATTAAGAGGGGATCCGCGTTGGAAAGGTTTGGGTGGAATCATCAAGTTCACGTCTGTTCCTTTTGCACCCCCTTTTCCCTTGCACCTTTTGGCGTAACCACTGTTTATCCATGTCTCTGCAAAATGAAGTACTCCTAGTGTTTGTTGTGCTATGGCATGCGGTAGTACTGCTCAGAGGAGACGTAGTACCGCAGTGGCCCACGATAGTACTGGCCGGGGTCGCGGTAGTACCACATGCCCTTGTGGTAGTACCGCTCCCTTCTTGCGGTAGTACCGTGTCGGAGTTTTGCATAGATCGTTTCTCAGTGGAAGTAGTCACGGATGTATTTTTATTCGTCCATGTCTTCCCAGCCTAGACAAACCCTGCCTTGCGGTAGTACCGCAAGGGGGAGCGGTAATACCGCTCCGGCAATTCTACCGCTCTTTGCATCAGCGCATCAGGGCTGGTCTAGCTCCTGTCGCGCATGCGGTAGTACCGTTGTGCCCCGCAGTAGTACCCCAGGCCCTTGTGGTAGTACCACATGTCTGGTGCATTAGTACCGCACGTCGCGGGCTGAGTAAGTGGATAATGGTTGGATTTGTCCTATCACCATAAAAGGGGGGTCTTCTTCTCCGAGTTGACTACCTCTTCCATCCCTAAGCTCCATTGTTGCTCTAAGCTCCATTTTCGCCCGATCTCTCTCCCTAGCCAATCAAACTTGTTGATTCTCTAGGGATTGGTTGAGAAGGCACCGATCTACACTTCCACCAAGAGAAATTTGATTTCCCCCACTAATCCCTTGCGGATCTTGATACTCTTGGGTGTTTGAGCACCCTAGATGGTTGAGGTCACCGCGGAGCCATATTCCATTGTGGTGAAACTTCGTGGTGTTGTTGGGAGCCTCCAATTAAGTTGTGGAGATTGCCCCAACCTTGTTTGTAAAGGTTCGGTCGCCGCCTCCAAGGGCACCAATAGTGGAATCACGGCATCTCGCATTGTGTGAGGGCGTGAGGAGAATATGATGGCCCCGGTGGCTTCTTGGGGAGCATTGTGCCTCCACACCGCTCCAACAGAGACGTACTTCCCTTCAAAGGGAAGGAACTTCGGTAACACATCCTCGTCTTCACCGGCTCCACTCTTGGTTATTCCGTACCTTTACTTGTGCAAGCTTACATTGTGTTTCATCCATTGCTTGCTCGTGTGCCTATTATTGTTGCATCATATAGGTTGCTCACCTAATTGCATATCTAGATTGTCGGATTTCGGGTTCCGGCAAAACCCTTGAGGTTCGAACTCTGGGGTGCGCACGAAGATCTCCCCTCCCCCCATCTCACGCTCTCACCATAATCTCAAAGCTCAGCATGTCAAACTCGCAGAACAAAGGACACGGGGTTTATACTGGTTCCGTCCACCAATGTGGTGTAATACCTTACTCCAGTGTGACATGGTGGATTGCCTCTTGGACTAAGGATGAATGAGCACAAGGGAAGAACAACCTCCTGACGAGAGGCGTCCTTTAGCTCGGAGAGCTTGTGTGGTTGAGGATGATCAGAATGGTCTCCCCCTAGCTACTGTGGTGTCTAGTCCTCTTTATAGAGGCCCTGGTCCTCTTCCCAAATGTAGGCGGGAAGGGATCCTACAATGGCCAAATTCGAAGGGAGACAACTAGTACAAGTTATCCTAACAAAAGGTGGTCTTCGCCTGCCAAAGGCTCCGGTGGTGACGCCGTCCTGGGCTCCATCGTGACCTCTGTCCTGCCGTCCTGCTGGTCTTGGTCTTGTTGCACTGATATGGAAACCTTTGCCTGATGCCTCGGGACTCCTTGCCTGCGCTTGCCTCTTTAGCACCAAAGTGGAAACGAGTATGATGTGCGCACTGGCGCCCGCCTGGCCTTGGTCATCATGGCTTGCGTCACAGGGACCTCGCGAGGTGCCCCTCGCCTTGATCTCTCCGCCCCTCATGAGCCAGCCTGGTGAGGCCGCCCCCGAGGAGGTCTTGTGTCGTTTGCCTCACGAGGCTTGGCCCCTCACGAGGGTCTTGAGTGTTCACTGATGAAAATGGGCCGTACGGGGCCGCTGGTGGAGCCATGGCATGGGCCGCAGGCATGCAAGTCTGGGGACCCCCGTTCCCAGCACGCCGACAGTAGCCCCCGGGCCCAAGGCGCGCTCGGACATGGCTTCAAGGCGAAGCCAAGGGGCAAGTGCAGAGAGCCGTGGGCCCCAATAGCTTGCGGCCTTGACTCACGCGTGGTGATTGATGGGACATGGGCGTCTCTGCTTCCCCATTCTACCTTGATATCCGCCTAGCTAGGCGGCCACTGTGACCTATACAGTTATTCCCTCGTTGCTCGCGACGCACTTCTCCAATTCTTCCGCCTTCCAAAACAACAACCTCCTCTCCCAACTCGACCCAAGCTCGGCCCTCCCCGTCGCCATGGCACTGAGCCGAATGGAGAAGGGGAAGAAGAAGTCCCAGTCTTTAGCCAAGCCACACCTGGCATTGAACCCGCCGTTGGTCGGTCGTTGGTGCTCAACCAGTAAGCTATGGACAAGGTCCACCCAGCGCACGCCACCGGCTTCAACGAATGGGGGAAGACGGTGGCCTGGCCTGCATCCCGCGCCTCTATTGATAGGACATCAACTGAGGTCCAATTCTTCATTGAGACCCTACGGGCTGGCCTGATTCCTCCCTTTTCCACCTTGTTCAACGTCGTGCTTTCCCACTATCACATCCATATGCTGCACTAATACGTCTCCAACATATCTATAATTTTTGATTGTTCCATACTATTATATTATCAACCTTGGATGTTTTATATGCATTTATATGCTATTTTATATGATTTTTGGGACTAACATATTAACCTAGAGCCGAGTGTCAGTTTCTAATTTTTCCTTGTTTTTGAGTATCGCAGAAAAGGAAACCCAAACGGAGTTCAATTGACCTGAAATTTCACAGAGATAGTTTTTGGACCAGAAGAAGCCCATGGAGTACCGGAGATGGACCAAAGGAGTCCCGAGGCCACCACGAGGGTGGGGGGCGCGCCCTACCCCCTGGGCAAACCCCCTATCTCGTGGTCGCCTCAGGGACCCCCCCTGACTTGTTCCCGACTCCAACATCTCTTATATATACCCAAAATTCCAGAAAGAAACCTAGATCGGGTGTTCCGCCGCCGCAAGCCTCTGTAGCCACCAAAAACCAATCTAGACCCGTTCTGGCACCCTGCCGGAGGGGGGGGGGAATCCCTCTCCGGTGGCCATCTTCATCATCCCGACGCTCTCCATGACGAGGAGGGAGTAGTTCACCCTCGGGGTTGAGGGTATGTACCAGTAGCTATGTGTTTGATCTCTCTATCTTGTGTTCTTGATTCGGCACGATCTTGAAGTATCGCGAGCTTTGCTATTATAGTTGGATCTTATGATATTTCTCCCCCTCTACTCTCTTGTAATGGATTGAGTTTTCCCTTTGAAGTTATCTTATCGGATTGAGTCTTTAAGGATTTGAGAACACTTGATGTATGTCTTGCATCTGCTTATCTGTGGTGACAATGGGATATTCATGTGATCCACTTGATGTATGTTTTGGTGATCAACTTGCGAGTTCCGTGACCTCGTGAACTTATGCATAGGGGTTGTCACACGTTTTCGTCTTGACTCTCCGGTATAATCTTTGGGGAACTCTTTGAAGTTCTTTGTGTTGGTTGAATAGATGAATATGAGATTGTGTGATACATATCGTATAATCATACCCACGGATACTTGAGGTGACATTGGAGTATCTAGGTGATATTAGGGTTTTGGTTGATTTGTGTCTTAAGGTGTTATTCTAGTACGAACTCTAGGATAGATTAAACGGAAAGAATAGGTTTGTGTTATTTTACTACGGACTCTTGAATAGATCGATCAGAAAGGATAACTTTGAGGTGATTTCGTACCGTACAATAATATCTTCGTTTGCTCTCCGCTATTTGTGACTTTGGAGTGACTCTTTGTTGCATGTTGAGGGATAGTTACATGATCCAATTATGTTATTATTGTTGAGAGAACTTGCACTAGTGAAAGTATGAACCCTAGGCCTTGTTTCCTAGCATTGCAATACCATTTACGCTCACTTTTACCACTTGCTACCTTGCTGTTTTTATATTTTCAGATTACAAAAACCTATATCTACCATCCATATTGCACTTGTGTCACCATCTCTTCGCCGAACTAGTGCATCTATACAATTTACCATTGTATTGGGTGTGTTGGGACACAAGAGACTCTTTGCTATTTGGTTGTAGGGTTGTTTGAGAGAGACCATTTTCATCCTACGCCTCCCACGAATTGATAAAGCGTAGGTCATCCACTTGAGGGAAATTTGCTACTGTCCTACAAACCTCTGCACTTGGAGGCCCAACAATGTCTACAAGAAGAATGTTGTGTAGTAGACATCAAGCTCTTTTCTCGCGCTGTTGCCGGGGAGGTTAGAGCTTGAAGGTATATCTTTAGATCTTGCAATCAGATCTTTTTATTTCTTGTTTTATCACTAGTTTAGTTTATAAAATAAAATTTAAAAAAAATGGAATTGAGGATACCTCATATGCTTCATCTTTTTAATATCTTTCATGAAAATAAGGATTCCGATAATTGTTGTGAAGTGTTAGAAGAAGAATGCATTAGAATGTTTGGCACTAAATCTTTGTATGATGAACATGATTGCGACGTTGTAGTATGAATGCCTTGGATATCTATGATGCTAATGATATGCAAAGCCACAAGCTTGGGGATGCTATGTTTGATGAAAATGATATTTTTTGTGCCCCAAGTTTTGATGAGAAAATTTATTTTGATGATAGCATGCCCCCTATTAATGATGATTATATTGATGAAAGTGGGCTTGGAAGAGTGTCAACTTTAGGAAGTAATGATCCCACTATTTTGGAGGGTGTTGAATCTTATTGTGATAATTATGAAGGTGGGTTTGGAGAGGTCATGACTTTAGTTAATGTTAATCCCACTATTTTGGAAGAGTCTCAACTTTGCATACATGTGGATCGTGTTAAGAATATGTTTTCTGATAGCTATATTGTCGATTTTTCTTATGATCCTACATGTAATTATTATGAGGGAGGAACATATGCTTGTAGGAATTGCAATAATATCAAGTTTCCTCTCTATGTGTTCAAAATCTTGAAGATTTGCTTGTTTTACCTTCCTATGCAAGTTGATTCTTGTTCCCAGAAGTTGTTTGCTCACAAAATCCCTATGCATAGGAAGTGGGTTAGACTTAAATGTGCTAGTCATATTCTTCATGATGCTCTCTTTATGTTACAATTCTTATCTTTTATGTGAGCATCATTGAAATCATCATGCCTAGCTAGGGGCGTTAAACGATAGGGCTTGTTGGGAGGCAACCCAATTTTATTTTTCTTCCTTGCTTTTTGCTCCTGTTTAGTAATAAATAATTCATCTAGCTTCTGTTTAGATGTGGTTTTATGTTTAAATTAGTGTTTGTGCCAAGTAGAACCTTTGGGAAGACTTGTGTGAAGTCTTTGTGATCTTGCTGTAAAAAACAAAATTTTTTGCTCTCACGAGATTAGCCGCCATTTTTTTACTAGAGAGTGCGTTTAGCTTGATTCTTTTTGCAGATGATTAATACTCCCTCCGTTCCATAATGTAGTGCCTATAGATTATTTTAGAAGTCAAACATTACAAACATTGATCATATTTATAGAGAAAAATGGGTACATCTAGAATGCCAAATGCACATCATTGGAAACATCATGAGTTATATTTTCAGAACATACATGTTTGGTATTGTAGAAGCAGATAATTTTCTCTATACACTTGGTCAAAGTTGGAAAAGTTTGAATTTAAGAAAAATCTATAGGCACTACATTGTGGAATGGAGGGTGTATACAAATTCCTCAGGTCCACCAATTTATTTCATAATTTTTGGAGTGACAGAAGTATTCGAAACCTTCAGATTTCTACAGACTGTTCTGTTTTTGACAGATTCTCTTTTCATTGTGTTGTTTGCTTATTTTGATGAATGTATGAGTAGTATCGGAGGGTATGAACTATAGATAAGTTGGAATACAGTAGATATTACACCAATATGAATTTAGAATGAGTTCACAATAGTACCTAAGTGGTGATTTATTTTCTTATACTAACAGAGCTTACGAGTTTTCTGTTAAGTTTTGTGTTGTGAAGTTTTCAAGTTTTGGGTAAAGATTCGATGGACTATGGAATAAGGAGTGACAATAGCCTAACCTTGGGGATGCCCAAGGCACCCCAAGGTAATATTCAAGGACAACCAAGAGCCTAAGCTTGGGGATGCCCCGGATGGCATCCCCTCTTTCGTCTTCGTTCATCGGTAACTTTACTTGGAGCTATATTTTTATTCACCACATGATATGTGTTTTGCTTGGGGCGTCATTTCATTTTCTTTTGTTTTGCTTGCTGTTTGAATAATATACCAAGATCTGAAATTCTTAAATGTTAGAGAGTCTTCACATAGTTGCATAATTATTCGACTACTCATTGATCTTCACTTATATCTTTTGGAGTAGTTTGTCATTTTCTCTAGTACTTGACTTATATATGTTTAGAGCATGGCAGTAGTTTTATTTTGAAGAAATTGTTGATCTCTCATGCTTCCTTTATATTATTTTGAGAGTCCTTTAGAACAGCATGGTAATTTTCTTGGGTTAAAAAATTAGTCCTACTATGATGGGCATTCAAGATGGGTATAATAAAAACTTTCATATAAAGTGCATTGAATACTATGACAAGTTTGATACTTGATGATTGTTTTGAGATATGAAGATGGTGATATTAGAGTCATGCTAGTTGAGTAGTTGCGAATTTGAGAGATACTTGTGTTGAAGTTTGTGATTCCCGTAGCACGCACATAAGGTGAACCGTTATGTAAGGAAGTCGGAGGATGATTTATTTTTAGATTGTCTTCCTTATGAGTGGCGGTTGGGGACGAGCGATGGTCTTTTCCCACCAATCTATCCCCCTAGGAGCATGCGCGTAGTACTTCATTTTGATAACTAATAGATTTTTGCAATAAGTATGTGAGTTCTTTATTACTAATGTTGAGTCCATGGATTATACGCACTCTCACCCTTCCACCGTTGCTAGCCTCTCTAGTACCGCGCAACTTTCGCCTGTACCATAAACCCACCATATACCTTCCTCAAAACAGCCGCCATACCTACCTATTATGGCATTTCCAAAGCCATTCTGAGATATATTGCCATGCAACTTTCCACCGTTCTGTTTATTATTACACGCTTCATCATTGTCATATTTCCTAGCTTGTTCTAAGTATCGAGTTGTAAATCTTGAGTTGCAAGTAAATAAAAGTGTGATGATCCTCATTATTAGAGCATTGTCCCATGTGAGGAAAGGATGATGGAGACTACGATTCCCCCACAAGTCAGGATGAGACTCCAGACGAAAAATAAAAAAATAAAAGAAAAAATGGGCCATAAAAAAGAGAAGGCCTGAAAAAAACAAAAAAAATGAGAAAAAAGAGAGAAGGGACAATGTTACTATCATTTTACCACACTTGTGCTTCAAAGTAGCACCATGATCTTCATGATAGAGAGTCTCCTATGTTGTCACTTTCATATACTAGTGGGAATCTTTCATTATAGAACTTGGCTTGTATATTCCAATGATGGGTGAGGGAGTCCTGGATTAGGGGGTCTCTGGACAGCCGGATTATATCCTTTGGCCGGACTGTTAGACTATGAAGATACAAGATTGAAGACTTCGTCTCATGTCCGGATGGGACTCTACTTGGCGTGGAAGGCAAGCTAGGCAATATGGATATGTATATCTCCTCCTTTGTAACCGACCGTGTGTAACCCTAACCCTCTCCGGTGTCTATATAAACTGAAGGGTTTTAGTCCATAGGACAACAACCATAACATACAATCATACCATAGGCTAGCTTCTAGGGTTTAGCCTCTCTGATCTCGTGGTAGATCTACTCTTGTACTACCCATATCATCAATATCAATCAAGCAGGACATAGGGTTTTACCTCCATCAAGAGGGCCCAACCTGGGTAAAACATTGTGTCCCCTGCCTCCTGTTACCATCCGGCCTAGACGCACAGTTCGGGACCCCCTACCCGAGATCCGCCGGTTTTGACACCGACATTGGTGCTTTCATTGAGAGTTCCGCTATGCCGTCGCCATCAGGAAGGATGCCTCATCCCATCTTTAAAGACGACACTGTTGCTGAGGGAGCTTTGGCCATCGGCCAAACTCTCCGGCTAGGTGGTTTTCTTATGACCGCCTGTTCGGCCGCCGCGCCGATGATGACTTCTCGGGTCATCAAAAGCAATCTTCACGTCAACTTGGAACTCGCCGAGCAGTTAGATCCAATGGAGCTCTCTTCCCTGAACGAGCTCTTGGATCGCATCGCCGCCCTAGGAGTCGCTACAGACTACGATCAGATTGGGCCTAAACCCGATCTGAGAGAGATAAACTCTCCCCAGGTCACCCATCACGTTGCAGTGGTGGAGGAACAATGCGGAAACCCTTTAATTATCTTAAGGACTAGCTATGTCCGGATTCCCGATCCCTCCAAGCCGGATACCCGCAGAGGGGAGGACGTCACTCAAGACCTGAACCTAGAGTCAGGCAGCAGGCTAGATTTATTGGAAAACCTCCAAGAATCCAAACCTCCGAGTTCAGAAACTCCTTGGCCCCTGAGTCTCAGATTGGGTGAGGATTCGGGTTCAATTCCACCCACCCACCCAAACATAAGCGATCTATCCCAAATTAGGCAAGAGCCCGAAGAAACAGTACACCATTACTGGGCCAGATCCCTCCTGGTCATGAACAGGATAAAGGATTGCCGTGAGGAAGGCGCAATTTCATTCTTCTGCAATAAGTGTACGGACAAGGGAATCCTCAACGCCATAAGTCACCGTGAAATTACATGCTTTGCCGACTTGGTGTCCATGGTACAAAAGTACTGTGCGATGGAAAGCGCCTGGAAAACCGAAATAAAATTTTGGGATAATCCAGCCCTGAATACAAACCCAGTCTGAAATAAAAGGGTGCATTATCACAATACACCTGGGTTAACTACCAAAAGAAAAAGCTCTCTACAGGACAAGGAACCGTACTGGAGGGATGGCTCAACGGACCCTACAAAATTCATAGTACATCGGATGCAATACCAACGCACAACCTTAGAGCATGTTGGATACTCCGGCAGGTGGCCAAAAGTGGTGAGGATCTACTCCTCCCAAATACCATAGAGCACCATCCCGTGGACAACAATACGGTGTTAACGGTCTTTGAGACCTTCACGTCAAATAATAGACGCAAGCGAACACTCTGCAACATGGCCGAAATCTGCCACTTAGCAGAAATAAATCCTTGGAGCGACACGGCTATTACCTTCAATGCCAATTACGAACCTAAATTCCGAACAGCCCGAGCACCAACCGCACTGGTCCTCAGTCCAATCGTGGACGGCTTTCGACTCACCAAGGTACTCATGGACGGCGGCAGCGGGTTAAACCTCATCTATGAGGAAACTCTTCAAAAGATGGAAATAGACTGGAGCCGCATTGAGCAAAGTAGCACAACCTTTAGAGGAATCATCCCCAGTCGGGAAGCACGCTGTGCTGGGAAAATCACACTAGATGTGGTATTCTGCACGCCGGATAATTACAGGTCCAAAGAAATTACATTCCAAGTGGCCCCGTTCAGCAGCGGATACCACGCTCTGTTAGGGCGGGAGGCGTTTATAATCTTCCAAGCCATACCCCATTACCGGTACATGAAGCTCAAAATGCCCGGGCCCAACAGAATCATCACTCTTGCTAGTGATCCGGACATAGCACTCCGCGCCGAAAATAAGATAGCCGCACTGGCCCTCGAGGCACTGTCTGAAGCCCTAGCGGCCGAGGAACTAACTGCGCTGCGCTCCACGGTGAACAGGGACGACATGATACTCGATAAAAGATCCAAGTCCACCTCCTTTAAACCGGTGGACGAAATAGTCAAATTCCAAGTCCATCCAACGGACCCTACAAAAACAGCTTCCATCAGGGAAAAATTAAACCCTGATGTCGACGCCGCACTACGAGAGTTCCTACGCGAGAACTGGGACATTTTTACCTCGCACCCTTCAGACATGCCAGGAATCCCACGCAGGCTGGCCGAGCACAGCCTAAATATCCTAAAAGGATTCAAGCCAGTCAAGCAGGCTCTTCGGCGTTTCTATGAACCTAAGAGACAAGCCATGGGAGAGGAACTAGCCAAGCTATTGGAGGCCGGATTCATCAGAGACATAAAACATCAGGACTGGCTAGCAAACCTGGTGATGGTACCAAAGAAGGACAAATCCTGGCGCTTGTGCGTCGATTTTAAAGACCTTAACAAGGCTTGCCCAAAGGATCCCTTCCCCCTCCCCCGCATCGATCAAATCATCGACGCTACAGCAGGACATGATTCATTGTGTTTCCTCGACGCATACTTCGGCTACCATCAAATTAAAATGGCAGAGCCAGACCAAGCCGCAACGACATTCATCACACCATACGGCCCATTTTGCTTCAACACAATGCCCTTCGGGCTCAAAAACGCCGGCGCAACATCTTAGCGCATGATTCAGACATGTCTGGCAAACCAGATCGGCAAAACAGTGGAGGCATATGTAGATGACGTGGTCGTCAAAACCAAGCATGTCGAATCTCTAGTAGACGACTTGAGGCTCACATTCGATAACCTCCGAACATATGACATCAAGCTCAATCCGGAAAAATGTGTTTTCAGCGTACCAGCTGAAAAACTCGTGGGATTCATTGTCTCCAGTAGAGGTATTAAAGCTAATCCGGCCAAAATCCGAGCGTTGTCACAGTTGGCTCCCCCAACAGACCTCAAACAAATACAAAAATTAACCGGATGCGTGGCGGCTCTAAGCCGCTTTATCTGCCGCTTGGGAGAAAAGGCATTACTCCTTTATCGCCTCCTCCGGTGCACTGAACACTTCGAGTGGACGGATGCCACCATGGCCGGACTCAACAAAATAAAAGCCATATTGGCAACAAACCCAGTCCTGGCCGCGCCAAACATTGGCGAACCAATGCTATTATACATTGCGGCAACTCATCAAGTAGTAAGCGCAGTGCTCATCGTCGAGCGAGAAATGGACAGACACAAATTCCCCCTTCAAAGGCCGGTTTACTATGTGTCCACTGTCCTTACTCCATGCAAATCACGGTACCCGCATTATCAAAAGATAGCGTGCACGGTATTTATGGCATCCCGGAAGCTGCGACACTACTTTCAAGAGTGTTCGATAACGGCAGCCTCGGAAGTACCACTTAACGATATTATAAACAACCGCGACGCGACGGGCCGGATTGCCAAATGGGCCATTGAGCTCCTCCCGTTCGACATAACTTACAAGCCACGGCGAGCTATTAAGTCGCAAGTTTTGGCTGGCTTCATCGCCGAGTGGACGGAAGCCGAACTCCCTAAGGAGTACGACACATATTCAAACTGGATCATGCACTTCGACGGCTCCAAAATGTTGGCTGGTCTGGGGGCTGGCGTCGTTTTAACGTCCCCAACAGGAGATACAGTTCAATACGTACTACAGATAATGTATACGGACTCCAACAACGCAGCTGAATATGAGGCCCTTCTACATGGTCTCCGGATGGCAGTATCCATGGGCATTCAATGCCTAGAGGTGCGCGGGGATTCAAACCTTGCGATATCCCAAATAAATGGAGACTTTGATGCCAAGGATCCGAAAATGGCAGCTTATCGCAATGCCGTCCTAAAAATGTCAGCTCGGTTCGAGGGGCTCGAATTTCACCATGTGGCTCGGGAAAACAATCAGGCGGCAGATATCCTCGCCCGCATCGGCGCAAAACGCGACGCGGTCCCTCCCAACATATTTCTAGAAAGGCTCTTCAAGCTATCCATTGCATGGGAAGGGGACACCGGTAACAACAGTCCGGACCTGGCCAAAATACCCGATACCGAACTCTCTGACACAATCGGAGGCTCCGCCACTGAAATAACACATTCAGCCCACGAAATAATGGCCATTATTGCCCCGTGGACAGAACCATTCCTGGCCTACCTAACTAGATAGGACCTTCCGGAAGACCAAAATGAGGCACGCTGCATAGTGCGGCGATCCAAGGCCTACAGGGTCCATGAGGGAGAATTGTACAAGAAAAGCACTACCGGAGTCCTTCAAAGGTGCATCTCCAAAGAGGAAGGGCGGAACCTTTCGGCAGAAATTCACGCCCGACTCGGCGGTCATCACGCCGCAGCCCGGGCTCTTGTAAGCAAGGCCTTCCGTACAGGATTCTATTGGCCAACGGCCCGGGCAGATGCACAGGACTTGGTCCAACGTTGCGCCGGTTGCTAGCTCTTCGCAAATCAAAGCCACATGCCACCCACCGCCCTCCAAACAATCCCCATTACATGGCCCTTCATGGTCTGGGGTTTGACATGGTCGGACCCCTTAAAGGGGGAACCCACAAGAAAAAATACTTATTGGTCATGGTGGATAAATTCACCAAATGGATAGAGGCTAAACCGGTTAAAACAGCAGAATCCGGACCGGTGATAGATTTCATATCTAGGGTTGTACACCGTTACGACGTCCCCCATAGCATCATCACTGATAACGGCAGGTAAAACTCTGGTGCAGCAAAATGGGCATCAAGCTCGATTATGCTTCAGTCTATCACCCACAAACCAACGGTCAAGTCGAACGAGCAAACGGTCTTATAATGAGCGGCATTAAACCCAGATTAGTGCGTTCCTTAACGGAGTCTGACACGCACTGGGTAGAGGAGCTCGACTCCGTACTCTGGGGGCTGCGGACCACGCCGAATCGTAGTACCGGATATACACCGTTTTTTATGGTGTACGGCGCAGAGGCAGTCTTGCCCTGTGACATAATTCATGACTCACCTCGAGTGCGCATGTACGAAGAAAGAGAAGCCGAGCTCGATCGGCAGGACAGTCTGGACACCTTGGAGGAAGAGCGCGACGTAGCCAAAGCTCGTTCCGCATTTTACCAGCAACATGGCTCGCAGATACCAAAGCAGAGAAGTACGGGCCAAAACTTATAACGTTGGCGAACTAGTTCTACGCCTGCCGGATAAGAAAAAGAACAAGCTCGAGCCCAAATGGGAAGGTCCCTTCATTATCGACCAAGTTCTGACGGTGGAGCGTACCGACTGCGGGATGCATCGACTAGTCGACTCGAGCCGAACCCATGGAACGCAGCCAGGCTCGAAGATTCTACGCCTAGCACCGGACTCTATGTTAGTCCCCTCCCTTTGTCCATTTTCTGCATATGCATCATCTGTCTTGTTTCCCTTTCTTTCTTTTTCTTATTATTTCTCTAGGCCTTCAAGGGTCACCTTGTGCCTCACTTGTACATTACAGATGCGCTAGCCGCACTCTCCATACCTGGGGGCTTCTTTCACAGAAGCTTAAATTATTTACCTGGGCCTCACGCCCAACACATGTGTTATACTTCCGCATGTACCTTTTTTCACCATTATATGCATCGATATGACTTAAGTTTTGGCCAAGCTGGGTTGCCTGGCTCTTGTATTTATGCCCTACGTTCCCGTTAATTCGGCTAGGGCATAAGGGGAGCACCTCTGCGATTGTTACCGCCGGGTCAGCCGGATGTGTACCTCAGACTGGGTGAAGCCGAAAGCTAGCATTCTTAAGGGAATATTCGGTCGGTGAACAAAAGATGACTTTTATTTATTATCCATATCTGCCCCCAGATGCTTTTTCTGCGCTTCTTATCGCAGTCCGGACATGCACTTTAGGGCATGCTTACCCAGGGAAAGGAACCCTTAACGGAACTATTCTCCCTGGAAGATGTTTCTTACTACCCATGTAATATAACATAACTAGTTGGGCACTTGTCTGATAAAGCACTAATGACCCCTACGCCTGGTCTCCACGCATGCCCCGGTTCTTACATAACCGAGAGGGTATTCGGATACACTCCGGACGTCGGGTCCCGAGGTTGAAGCGAAAAGGTCCGCCACGACAAACGATCTACAATCCGGCTAGAAGGCATTATACATGTCACTTTAAATTACATAGTCAATTTGACTGGTTGAATTCCTCTTCAATACCATCCAATAGGCTGTCTAGTCTACAGTCCTGTTGGGAATACTTTGCGGCCAATTCTACTTGGCCGTACACTAAGCTCACAGGGATCTCCTTCCCATCGGGCCCCACAGGTCCGACTTCGGCCATGTGGTTCGGGTCAGCCTTCGTGTACCGTGTCTTCACCATTGCCCAGGCTTCCCTGGCGCCCTGATGGCAGGCCGATATCTTCCATATGGAAGTGCCTCCACGCTCCTTCAGCTTTCTTCAGGCTCTCCAAGGCCTTCGGGTATGGAGACGTATGGCCACAAGGCCTGGGCGACGCCTTGCATCACCTGCCGACTCGTTCGTGCAGCTGTGAGAGCTCGGGAAGAAGGTCACCCATTGAACCGGGCATTTCCTCGGCAGGAAGACCTGTTAGCATACCTACAGACATAACTCTGTCAGCCAGCTTCCTCACCGAATTTTTTTTCAAAGTTCGTTCAAGCACTTACTAAATATGCCGCGTCGAAGCCGCCGATTTTCCTTAACAGAGTCCGACAGTTGGGCATGAACATCTTGTAGTTCCACGCCCAGCTTGGTGTTGGCATCTTGGAGATCATTCTTCTCCTGCCTCACCCTCGTAAGCACGCTCTCACCGGCCTTCAGCTGGCGTAGGAGCTGTTGCTTATCCGGATTTACTCCAGCGTCATCTGCAATTTTATCGTCAGATCTGCATATACGCCGCATCCTATATGACACTTATCATTCGAAGGATATATTACCAGAGGGGGTCTCTTTGGGCTCCCCCCGCGGCCAGTGCGGCCTGAAGTTGGGCTCTGCACTCTTCCAGCTCCTGGGACAGTTGAGTATTCTTTTCGGTAAGAACCTGCATAACAAATGATCCTTAAATCAGTTATTCTAACTGTTTCAAGTCTCAGGGGCTACTGATATATATAATCACCAAATTTTCTCACCCGTATGTCTTTTACATACTGCTCCGTGGCTCTGGCTAGACCATTTTGAGCGGCACGGAGGTACGCATCTCCCGAGTTGAAGGCATCCAATGCCTCTTGGGAGAAACAAGCGTCACGAAGAACAGTCCGGCGACGCCTGTGGTTCATGGCACTTTCCACCTCGGAATTGGTGGCGGACAGTTTATCCGCATCCTCTGTCGGAGGAGCGCCCGACGCACGCCTCGTATTGTTCCCGCCTCCGAATCCGGCCTTGGAGCCTGGCTGGTGGAGGCGCGATTAGTAGCCTCTCCGGGTATAGTCCGGCGAGCGCTCTTTTTCCTGAAAAGAAGGCATGGGCGTTAATATGCCTCTGAGAATAATGTCTTGTAATAAAGACGGCGCGCCGTACCGCTGCGCCGGTGTCTCAATCCGGACTGCGGGTCTTTTCAGCCTGCCTGGCCTCGCGGCCCCTTGTTGGCTAGTCGCCGCAGGCTCGGCCTTCCGCCTCGAGGACCTCCCCTGCAAAACACGGTGTTATACGGCAATCAAAAACACGCAAGGACGGATCCCTTTTCGAAGTGCTGGGACTTCGGTCTCAGTCACCTGTGAGGCTGGAAGTAGCCCAGGGTAATCGGCCGTAATGGCCACCAAAGCGTTGTCATTACTCGATTGGTAAAATACCCCATCGATCAGCTCCACAGATATGTCGATCCTCCTGGGAGGCCGGGTCAAGGGACCGTCCAGGGTCCTCGGGTTGTGGAGGGGGCTGTTTATCTCCTTTACAGCCTGGCGCAGCTCCTGCGATGAAATCGCTAGACTGAATACTTAACTACGGGAATACGAAACGGATGGGCGAGAAAAAGTCTCCGCTTACCCAGCTCGGAGGATTGTACATAGAAAATCCGCCCTGCGGGTTGACACGAAGGAATTCCTCCTCTTCTCCCTTGTACAAAGTGGATAAGATCTTTATTAGATCAGCAACCGATCCCGGCCCTTTGCGGCCGTGGCGGGTGGCGTCATCCTCCCCGTTGAAATCCCACATGGGGTGGCCTCTATATTGAAGCGGCTGCACCCCCCGCATAATACATATGGCCATGACCTCGATCATGGTCAATCCGGATCGAGCTAAAAAACTTATCCGGCTCATCAGGTAAAGAACGTCCCTGTCATCTTCCTCCAGGGAGCTCCATGGACGCCAGCTCCGGCGCTTCTTCAAAGGGGCGTTGTCGAACTCAGGAAGGCCGATTCTAATAGGATCCGGGAGGGGGACGTCTTCTATATAAAACCATTCTGAAGGCCAGTCTTCGGACGTCTTCTTTGGGGTTCGGACAGGTATCCGGTCCCGGCAATACGCCACACTTCGGCTCCGCCCACTTGATATATTGACCCCTTCTGAGAACGGGGCACAAGGCAGAACAGCTTCTTCCACAGAGCGAAATGAGCCTCACAGCCCAAAAACAACTCGCAAAGGGCTACGAATCCCGCGATATGCAGCATGGAGGCAGGCGTAAGGTTGTGCAACTGGAGGCCGTAGAACTCCAGGAGCCCCCGGAGAAACGGATGAATTGGAAATCCGAGCCCTCTTACCAAATAAGGGACAAGGCATACCCGCTCTCCCTTGGAGGGATTGGGAAGGCTCTCCGCTTGCTCTCCGCCATTATAGGTGGCGAGCCCGGCTCGAACCGGGACCATGTACGCTGGGGGAAGAAATCCCTTGGTCTGAAGCATCACTAATTTGCTGTGCGGGACGGAACATCTCTCCCAATCTCCAGGCTTGGGGCTAGGGGAGCGAGAGGAGGAGCTGCGGAGCGAGAGGAGGAGCTGCGTCGACTGACATTCTCACATCAACTAGGTGTATCAACGGGCTACGGAGATGCCCATCAATAGATATCAATGTGAGTGAGTAGGGATTGCCATGCAACGGATGCACTAGAGCTATAAGTGTATGAAAGCTCAAAAAGAAACTAAGTGAGTGTGCATCCAACTTGCTTGCTCACGAAGACCTAGGGCATTTTGAGGAATCCCATTGTCGGTGTCAAAATCGGCGGATCTCGGTTAGGGGGTTCCGAACTGTGCCTCTAAGGGAGATGGTAACAGGAGGCAGGGAACACGATGTTTTACCCAGGTTCGGGCCCTCTTGATGGAGGTAAAACCCTACGTCCTGCTTGATTTATTCTTGATGATATGAGTATTACAAGAGTTGATCTACCACGAGATCGGAGAGGCTAAACCCTAGAAGCTAGCCTATGGTATGATTGTATGTTGTCCCACGGACTAAAACCCTCCAGATTATATAGACACCAGAGGGGGCTAGGGTTACACAAGGTCAGTTACAAAGGAGGAGATATACATATCTGTATTGCCTAGCTTGCCTTCCACGCCAAGTAGAGTCCCATCCAGACACGAGACGAAGTCTTCAATCTTGTATCTTCATAGTCCAACAGTCCGGCCAAAGGATATAGTCCGGCTGTCCAGAGACCCCCTAATCCAGGACTCCCTCAGTAGCCCCTGAACCAGACTTCAATGACGATGAGTCCGGTGCGCAGTGTTGTCTTCGGCATTGCAAGGCGGGTTCCTCCTCCGAATACACCACGGAAGAATCTCAATACAAGGATAGTGTCCGACCCTGCAAAATAAGTTCCACATACCACCGTAGAGAGAATAATATTTCCACAAATCTAATCTGCTGACACGTTTTGGCAACATGACAACATGCCATAGCTCGGTGATTATTCGAATCATTTTTCTTTAACTAGCCCCGCACATAACGCGAGGCAGTTTCCTGACATGTCTTGTCAAAGAAGAGATCGTGTCCCTCTTATTACGGGATTCTCATCAATATGGTCGTGGGTAACCCAACCGCGCCATCAATTACGGCGCTTGGGGGATAAGCGAGTTTTACCAGGCTAGTGGGGGCGCATAATTTCGGCCGCCCTTATAAGGGGATAATGTTTAACCTTTCTCTACCCACGCCTTCTTCCTCCTTGCTTATCCGTTCTTGTGCACTCGAGCTCCAACGCCCAAGTCCACATCCTTCCCCTCAACCTTCTCCAAACATGTCCGGAGTGGGAGGCAAATGGATGGCTTCCTCCGTTAAGGAGGGACACATCAAGAAGCTGCCCGGAGCCGGATACTTAGCCGCGAATATCGCGCATCGGCTGCCCGCTGCGGGGCAGATCGTTCCTACCCCTGAACCTCACGAGAGGGTAGTTTTCCTCCACCACTTCCTCCACGGACTGGGGTTTTCCCTCCATCCATTCGTCGGTGTCTCATGTTCTACTACGGGCTGGACTTCCATGATCTGGCCCCGAACTTCATCCTCAACATTTCGGCGTTCATCGTCGTGTGTGAGGCTTTCCTCCGCATCCGGCCCCACTTCGGCCTGTGGTTAAAGACCTTCAATATCAAGCGGAATGCGGCAGAGCCATGGTGGGTAAGATGCCCAATGTTATATGGCTTGAAGGCTCCTTCATGGAGACCATAAAGGGGTGGCAATTGGCGTGGTTCTACATCACCGAGCCGCGTGACACCAACTGGGTGGTGGCCCCTGAGTTTTGATCCGGAATCCCCACGCGGCTCACCTCCTGGAAGGAGGAGGGCCTATCCTGGGGTTCATCGCTGGAGCTGGACGGACTCCAGAAATGTATCCGGAATATGGCAAGCAAGAAGCTCAAGCTTGTCAACATAGTCCAGGTCATGCTTATCCGCCGGATCCTCCCGTGTCAACAACGGGATTTCAACTTTTGGGAGTTCGACCTGGCCCAGCACCAGACTCTGAGCGAGCTCTTCGACATGACGCACAAGGACGTCTGGAGGTTGCTGTTCAAGGGCGCCGAGGTCCCTCCCTCTCTCACCGAGGACCGCGGGCTAAGCGCGAAGCGCCTAGCGCATTCGGTGAGTTATATACATCTGGTAGGATTTTTTTATTTCCCCTAGCTTAACCATGTGCGGGGTCTGAGCTCCATGCCTTTGACAGGACTGGGTGGAGACGTCGGGGTAGATTAACTGTCCGGCCCCTCTGCCCGAAGACACTGCGGACGCTCTCCTGATGGAGATGCTGACTCCGGCTCCTTACAAGGTGCCAGAGAAGACCAAGAAGGCTAAGGGAACCCGAAAGAGTTCCCGACGCCAGGTGTTATCGGACTCATCGTCCGATAAATCCGCGACGCACTCCTCCCCCGAAGACGAGGAGGAAGATGAAGATGCTCCCCCTTCAGTCGGGGGAGACAAGAAAAGGAAGGCCGCCCCGACCGGGGGGGGGGGGGGGGGCGAAGGGTCCCAGAAGGGGAGAACCCTCCTTCCGGACTACTCCACCACCGCCATCGAAGGCGAAAACGAGTGGCTGCTCATGGCCAAGCCCCTGGCGAAGTCGTAAGTATTCGGATACCAGAGTAACTCATAGCATACCTTCGTCGCACTACTTTGCCTAACGCCGAATATGATTATGCAGACCGCCCCAAGCCCGTATCGATGTATCTTCGTCGGGCGGCTCCTTGGACTTGTCGGATATGGATAGGGATCCACTTCCGACCGCCACCTCCCCGTGCCCTACGGACAATACTGAGGTATTATCTCAAGAGGCATCAGGTCGAGGGGAGACAATCCCGGAGGCGCCTCAAGGCGACCTTCCGGACTCCAGGAGCAGAGGGAGTAAGGCCCCCGAGGGCTCCGAGTTCGGCCCTCAGCCGAACACCGCGTCGGAACCCCCAGTGGTTCCAGACTCGGGCAGGCGGCCTCCTTCCAAAAGGGGCAAAACTCCTGTGCCGGTGACCTCTGCCCAGCCAGGGGCACCGGACAATATGCTGGGAGCGCTTCACAGCGCTTCCATCAATGAAGAGTACCGCACTATTATGAGTGCGGTGATCCAGAAGGTTCAGTCCGCCAAGAGCGGACTGACTGAAGCCTGTGCCAGCCTTCTAACAGGCTTTGAGGTAAGTATTTGAAATATAGGAAAAATATTACCGCATAGACAGTAGCCCCTGATGCTCTGTTCGGTGTTCACAAAGAAAAGCCAAATAGAGGATCAAACAATATCGCAGGAGTCTAATATAAGTATGTCTATATGAATATGCAGGCTTCGCTGCTGGCCTCTACCGCACTGACTGCGGAGGTCGCCGCACTGAAGCAGGACCTCGAAGGGTCCAAGGAAGAGATCGGCCTTGCCAAGAGGCGGCTTGAGGAGAACAAAGGTAAGTAGTTCCTACTCTATGGATATATATAAAAAGAATGCAATTGCAAAATGACAGGATCATCGTAAATTTGCCAGGGGCCATGACCGAGGTGGCGACCCTGAAGCAAGTGCTATCTGAGGCCGAAAATAAAGCGGCCAAGGAGCGCACCGAGCGGGAAAGGCAGGAGGCATGGGTGGGTGAGGTGCAGCATGAGCTCCACGCTCTCGTGACGAAGCACGAGGCGTTGGAGCTTGACTTGAAGACGCGAGAGTCCGAGCTTGCCGTGGCCCTAGAGAGTGCAAAGAATGCCAAGGCCGACGCCCAAAAGGCCCTCCAGGAGATTGATGCGATGAAGAAGATAGCGGCAGGTAAGGCATTCTATATGCAAAGGAAGCATGTGAAAGTAAATTACTTGTTACTTACCCGAATCCGGAGCTCTCCAGGAGCATTCGCAGATTTGCCCCGCAATGTGTCGGATGCCGCACACTTTTACCAGGCCGAGGAGGGAAGCTCAACGGAGAAGCTGGTCTGGTCTCAGTATACTAGGACCAAACACCCTATGCCTCTGAGCGACCAGCTGAAGCAACTAGTCGAGCTGCACAAGGCGGCCGAGCAGGCCATGAAGGGCTTTATAGTCCGGATGTGGCCTGGCGACGCCCTTCCCAAGAACTACTTCGGCCTGGTGAGGCGGCTTGTGGATGCCTGCCCACGGCTGGAAGTCATTAAGCGGTCCGTCTGCATCGAAGGTGCACGCTAGGCTTTCGCCCGTGTCAAGGTGCAATGGGCCAAGATGGATGCCGTGAAGCTGGTGAAGGAGGGGCTGCTGCAGGGCAAGGAGCATCGCCACCCCGAGATGTACTATGAGGGTGTCCTGAAGGGTTCCCGTCTTGTAGCGGACGAGTGTGCGAAAGATGTAATATTTGAATAAACTTGCTCATGTAATCCTGTATTATGAAAAATTGTTCATATGCGCTATGCAACGCTTGTCTGAATTGAAAATATTACCTTCTGTTCGGCTGTTTATCAAATCTGAGAGATGGCTAGTCGTCGGCTTCTGCCCCCATGCCACGAGTGTTGGGGTGTTCGGGATAAACCTGAGCACTCTTGTTCCCATTGTTGGGTCCTTCGAGGGAGGTGCTCAGCACAACGAACAAGGCAATCGGACTATAATGCGTTATCACTCTCACTTAGCCATAGAATTCTATAAGTTGAAATTTCGGCGAAGCCCCTAGTATTCGGAAGGCCGAATTCGGGGCGCGATACACACCTTAAGCCGGACAGGGCCGACTCCTCGTTCTATGCGGCATAAGTCTTTAGGGACTCGAAACCTCTCGAACAGCGACCAGTCTCTCGCCTTATCATGATAGTTAGTTTTAGCTTTCTCTACTGAGGTGCTTAGCCCAGCAGAACCGGGGCACAATCACAGTAGTTCTCCCAATGCTACCTTAGCCGATATAGCGGAACGTAAGGTACCAAAACATGGGAGCCAGGAAAACCCAACTATTGACCCAAGACATG